>NW_023396520.1:477122-589273 GCF_011125445.2 Fundulus heteroclitus
CTTCCCACACCCAAGTTTTTTGCCTCGGTGACCAGCCAAAGCCGCCTGCAACTTTGACTGCCGGCACACATCAGCTGCTTCCGGAGTCCCCACAGCCCAATAAAGCCCGATAGGACTCGTTTTTCAGCTCGACGACTTCCCTCACTGCCGGTGTCCACCAGCGTTTTCGAGGGTTGCCGCCGCGACATGCACCAACAACCTTGCAACCACCAGCGCTTCGCGCTTGCCGCTCAACAATAGAGGCGCGGAAAATGGTCCATTCAGACCCAGTGTCCCCCCTCCCTCGGGACGTGTTCAAAGCTCTCCCCAGAGGTGAGAGTTAAAGCTTCACCTCAGGGGGACTCTGCCAGACATTCCCAGCAGACCCTCATAATACGTTTTGGGCCTGCCAGGTCTGACTGTCTTCCTCCCCCTCCATCAGAGCCAGCTCACCACCAGGTAGTGGTCGGTGAAAAGCTCTGACCCTCTCTTTACCCGAGCATCCAAGACATACGGCAGCAGATAAGATGAAACAACAACAAAGTCAATCATTTAACTACGGCCTAGGGTGTCCTGGTGCCAAGAGCACATGTGGACACCCTTATGCTTGAACATGGTGTTCGTGTTTTACAATTCATGACGAGCACAGAAGTCCAACAACAGAACACCACTCGAGTTCAGATCAGGTAGGCCGTTCCTCCCAACCACGCTCCTCCAGGTCCCACTGTCATTGCCCATGTTAGCGTTGAAGTACCCCAGCAAATGAGGGAGTCTTGAGGAGGGGCACTCTCTAGTATCCCCTCCAAGGACTCCAAAAAGGGTGGGTAATCCAAACTGCTATTTGGTGCATAAGCTCAAAAAAAAAGTCAGAACCCGTCCCCCACACATATGCGGAGGGAGGCCACCCTCTCATTCACCGGGGTGAACCCCACGTGCAGGCACTGAGATGAGGGGCAACAAGTATGCCCACGCCAGCTCGGCGCCTCTCACCAGCCTCTCACCCATGTCTCCTCTTCGGGAGACATGGGTAAAAGCCTGGTCACCAGGCGCTCGCCAACATGCCCCACCTCCAGGCCTGGCTCCCAAGTGGGGCCCCGGTGACCCGCGTCTGGGCAAGGGAACACAATGTCCATTTATGTAATTCATCATAAGGGCTTTTTGGGCTGCTCTTTGTCTGGTCCCTCAACTAGGACCTGTTTGCCTTGGGTGACCCTACTAGGGGCATAAAGCCCCTGACAGCATAGCTCCTAGGGTCATTGGGACACTCAAACCCCTCCACCATGGTAAGGTGGCAGCCCAGGGAGGGGTGTGTGTATATATATACACTCCTGATCAAAATCTTAAGACCAGTCAAAAAATTGCAAGAATTTGCATTTTGCACTATTGGATCTTAAGAAGGTTCTAAGTAGAGCTTCACAATGTTAAAAGGACAAATCAGTGCAAGAGACAAGAACATTTGAGCAGGGAATTGTCTGAAAACTGCATTTATACTCAAACATGATTTTTTCAGCTGATCAAAAGTTTAAGACCATAGCTCAAAAAAACCCGAAAACCCCCCAAAACAGAATCAAAATGTCCAAAAAAAGGACTCAGTAATGAGTAGCTCCACCATTCTTGTTGATGACTTCAAACAATCGTTTAGGCATGCTCAATGCCAGTGTTTCCAGGAGGCTAGTGGGAACGTTGCTCCAAGTGTTGAAGATGGCTTCACGAAGGGCATCCATTATCTGGAACTGATGTCCATTTTTGTAAACTTCCCTTGCCATCCATCCCCAAATGTTCTCAATTGGGTTTAGATCCGGGGAACATGCAGGATGGTCCAAAAGAGTGATGTTATTCTCTTGGAAGAACTCCTTTGTCAGGCGGGCATTGTGAACTGCAGCATTGTCCTGTTGAAAAACCCAATCATTACCACACAGGACGAGGGCCCTCAGTCATGAGGGATGCCCGCTGCAACATCTCCCACATAGCCAGCTGCTGTTTGACGCCCCTGCACAACCTTAAGCTCCATTGTTCCATTGAAGGAAAACGCACCCCAAATCATGATGGCGCCCCCCACCACTGTGCCGTGTAGAAAACATCTCAGGTGGGGATCTCCCTGTCATGCCAGTAACTTTGGAAGCCATCAGGAGCATCAAGGTTACATTTTTTCTCATCAGAGAAGACAACTTCTTCCACCTTTCAATGTCCCATGTTTGGTGCATCCTTGGCAAAGTCCAACGGGCAATTCTGTGGCGTTGAAGAAGACGTGGCCTTTGAAGAACGTTTTTTGTTTCTGAAGCCCTTCTCTCGCAGTCTGATGGTTATTGGCTGCAGTCAGCACCAGTAATGGCCTTAATTTGGGGTAGAGGATCGTCCCGTGTCTTGACGGACAGCCAATCGGATCCTGCGGCTCAGAGCTGTGGGAAATTTTTTGGGGTCTACCACTTGACTTTTTTGTTCCATAACCCTCAGGATCATTTAAAAATGCAAAATGACTGTCTTACTGCGTCCAACCTCAGCAGCGATGGCACTTGTGAGAGGCCCTTGCTTATGCAGCTCAACAATCCTACCAACGTTCAAAGTCAGTGAGCTTTTTTGCTTTTGCCATCAGAGGTCTTGACAGTATAAAGACTTCACAGAAAATGACATGAATCCAGATGTTTGCACAGCTTTTGGCTTTAAAGACTATGGTCGTAACTTTTGATCAGCTGAAAAAAAGCATGTTTGAGTATATGTATATGTGTATGTGTATAGTATGTGTATGTGTATATATATGTATATGTGTCATGTATCTGTGTGTATATATGTATATGTGTATGTGTATCGATCTCTTATATGTGTAGGTGTGTCTGTGTCATGTCTATATATCTCTCTCTCTCTGTCTATCTCTCTCTCTGTCTCTGGTGTCTCTTGTGTGTGTCTCATCTCTTCCTCTCTCTCTCTCTATCTCTTCTCCTATCGCTCTCTCTATATATCTCTCTATCTCTCCTTCGTGCTGTCACCGGCTTCCCCTTTTCCTCTCGCTTCCTCCCTAATGTCGCTCGTTACCCTCGATCTTCCTCCCACTTCCTCGCCTCTTTTATCCTTTTCTTTCTGAACAGTGTAATAGCCTGTTTGGGCATTTAATGTGCAATTTTGCAATAAATGACACTAATAAATACATGCTTGTACAAAACATATTTTTATGTTATTTTTCAAGCACTTTCAGAATTGGAATGAAAACATCCTGGTGCCAAAGTGTTAAACTCTGGGACTATAATGGCTAAATGACTAATCATGACGCCCTGATGTTACAACCATGTGTAAACAAATGTGTAAATAAATACCTGTTTTCATGCCGATATATTTTTTTTGCCTCTTAAACAAAGCTAGACATGGTATTATGCATAAACATATAAATTAATAAAAATTGTACATTTCAATAAAGTCATACGTTTTTTCAATTTCTTCACTCTCTCTCTCTCACACATCTAATTCTGAGCTTTCACACCAACAATAACTTCTTTGAATATTTTTACTTGCTGTTTATATCCATATTCATAGAGTTTAAGCCTGGAAAAAGGTTTTAAATCTCCAGGTTATGCCAGTCTTACACTTTGCTTGCAACTGGGCAGGAGCTTAATACCCTGAATGAGTCTGTTTAGCAACTGTTTAGTTGCTTAGGTCCTTCGTTGGCAACGTGATTCAGCCTTAGTTTGTCAAATACAGAGAAAACAAGTAATAAGCATTAAAGTACGGTTTATGGTTGGGGTTTTCTGCAATTTTATCAACGTGTAAAAGCTCATCTTCAGAACCAATGTTCTGATAAAATGGTGAGTCTGCACCATGTAATCTACTTTCAGCAGTTATCACCGGTTTTGCACCGTAAAACTGCAGAAAATACGGTCAGAGTTGCCTCTGTCCTGCCTTTACTACCGTCGGCTCCTATGGCGGAGGGATATTTCAGCTGATACAAAGTGTGGGCAGTGCAGGCAGGTCTCATAATACCCGCGTGTTTCGTCACTTATTTTAGAGCCCAAATAAGCGATTTCACTTCAAAAACGTGCCCAAAAAAAACCCGCAACCCGTGACTCATGAAATTTCGAAGCGCTTTTAGAAAAAAGAAGCCCAAAGTCGCATGTGTCCGAGGGTAAAAGAAACCCTTCGGGGCGGGTCTGTTTTGCTACAGTTCTCTAGCACTCTTGAAACTACGGAAAGCGCCGAGGGTAAAAGAAACACAGTGCGGAGAGCGCGGCGGGGGAAAAAACATTAGGGAACGGTGTGTGTGTTTTGACGCGCGCGCGATTAAAACGCCGACAGAAAAAATTGTCGCGTTAAAATGGGTTTGCGTTAACGCCGTTATAACGCGTTTAACTGACAGCACTAATATATATATGTGTATGTATATATATATATATATATATATATATATATATATATAGTATATATGTATATAGTATATATATATATGTATATATCTATCTATGTGTCGTGTGTCTCTATCTATCTATATATATATCTCTCTCTATCTATCTATATATATGTGTGTATGTGTCTGTATATTCTCTCTATATACTTCTCTATCTATCTCTCTCTATCTTCTCTGTCTCTCTGTGTATCTATTTCTCTACTATCTCTATCTAGTGTCTATATTTATTAGGGCTGGGCAACGATTAAAATATTTAATCGCGATTAATCGCCCTGATTAATCGCGATTAATCGCGATTAATCGCATTGTATTTACAACTCCAAGAATGAATTCAAAAGTAGTGTAAAGAGCACTTTTATTTTAATGTTCTGCTGCCATATGAACAAAAGTGTTGTAACATTTGTAGCACTTATTTTATACTGGATATTTTCAACCCATCTATTGAATTTAGTGCAATAGTTGATCTTTTCTTCATAAGAGAACAAGCACTGCAGCCAAAATATGGCCTTTTTTTGACCTGCTGTATATTAGCCAGTCCCTAAGCTTGATGTATCATGAAACTGTTGACCTTTTGGGTTTTGTGGTTTTTATTTTATTATTACAATTTAATAATAATAATAATAATAATAATAATAATAATAATAATAATGTTATGTTCAGTGTTTTTTCGCTAATCCACCTCTTATATATTTCAATCCTTATGTAATTTTGTCTGTGTTGTGTGCACCTGCCTGTTGCTTTAATCCTATTAATTTCCCCGTCGTGGGATAAAAAAAGGATTAGCTAATGTTATCTTATCTTAAATAACACTTTTTAATATATGTACTGGGTTCTTTCAAGGTCTTAATTACATGTTATGTGTGGGCTCCGGTAACATCCATCCATCCATCCATCCATCCATCCATCCATCCATCGACTGATCTACCTGGATGTTCCATGGAGGACTGAAACGCCTCAGTCAGAGACGTCTGTGGGTCTGTCGGGGCAATGACAGAAGTTTCGTCTCCTCTCTCCGTTTCTGGGGCTCGACGTTTTCATGTTTTTTTCACGTGCTTAGAGAAATTTGTTGTGTTTCCACTGAAATGAACCGGCTTTTTACAAAACATACAGCTTGATTTCATTTACGGTATTAAAATAAAGCCAAACGGTGCTACTTCCCCTGTTCATGCTTTTTCGCTGCTGTGGTCTCTCTCAGCACAAAAACTTGTGTATTAAGTTTGTGTGAGAGCTGAGTGGGCGGGCCAGGCTGAGCCTGTGTGCTGATTGGCTGGCGCCGCTGAGCCATGTACGAGAGGGGAGGGGGGGGGGAGAGTGCTGCCGTGACAGCGCGCTGCAGTCAGCGCGTGCTGACTGACACTGACTGAAAGCATATGAGCAACATGCGTTAATGCGCGATAAAATAAATATCGCCGTTAATAGTCTAATGAATTAACGCGAAATAACGCGTTAACTTGCCCAGCCCTAATATTTATATATATATATGTATATATGTATATATATATATATATATATATATATATGTATATGTATATATATGTATATATGTATATATATATATATGTATATATGTGTATATATATATATATATGTGTATCTATCTCTATCTATCTATATCTCTATCTATCTCTATATCTCTATTATATGTATATGTCTGTATATCTGTCTACTGTATGTCTATATATATACAAAGGAGGGTCTGTCGGATAGTCGAATATCAGATTCAGGAAGAGCAGCGTGGTTTTCATCCTGGCCGTGGAACACTGCCAGCTCTACACCCTCAGCGGGATCCTGGATGGGGCATGGGAGTTTTCCCAACCAGTCTACATGTGCTTTGTGGACCTGGAGAAGTCCCTCGAGGGATCCTGTGGGGGGTAATCCGGGAGTATGGAGTACCGGGCCCTTTAATAAGGGCTGTCAGGTCTCTGTTTGACCAGTGTCAGAGTCTGGTCCGCATCGCTGGCGGTAAGTTGGACTCCGCCAAGGTTGCCCTTTGTCACCAATTCTGTTCCATAACTTTTATGGACAGAATTTCTAGGCCCAGACAAGGTGTTGAGGGGATCCGTTTTGGTGGCCTTTGGTGGTCCTATTGGCTTCATCAGGGCGTGATCTACAGCTCTCACTAGAGCGGTTCACAGCCGAGTGCGAAGCGGCCAGGATGAGAATCAGTGCCTTCAAATCCGAGACCATGGTGAGAAAAGGGTAGAATGCTTTCTCCGGGTTGGGGAGGATGTGTTGCCCCTAGTGGAGGAGTTCAAGTATCTTGGGATCTTGTTCACGAATGAGGGGAAGATGGAGCGGGAGATCGACAGGCAGATTGGTGCTGCGTCTGCTGTGAAGTGGGCGCTGTACCAGTCTGTTGTGGTTAAGCGAGAGAAGAGCCAAAAGAAGAAGCTCTCGATTTACCAGTCAATCTACGTTCCTACCCTCATCTTTGGTCACGAGCTTTGGGTCGTGACCAAAAGAACGAGATCCCGGATACAAGCGGCCGAAATGAGTTTTCTCCGTAGTGTGTCTGTGCTCTCCCTTAGAGATAGGGTGAGGAGTTCAGTCATCCGGGAGGACTCAAATTAGAGCCGCTGCTCCTCCATGTCCTCGGGCATCTGGTAAGCATGCCTCTTGGACGCCTCCCTGGGGAGGTGTTCTGGGCACGTCCCACCCGAAGGAGGCCCAGAGGGAGACCCAGGACACGCTGGAGGGACTATGTCTCTCGGCTGGCCTGGGAACGCCTTGGGGTTCCTCCGGAGGAGCTGGGCCAAGTGGCTGGGGAGAGGGATGTCTGGGCCTCCCTACTGAAGCTTCTACCCCCGCGACCCAACCCAGGATAAGCGGAAGACAATGGATGGATGGATGGATATATATATATATATATATATATATATATATATATATATATATATATATATATATATATATATAATATATATATATCAAATACCAAATATTTGCTTCTGGAGTAAATGAAGAGCTATTTGTAAAAATGTGTGATTATCAGGTATCATGCTTGGACATTGCTTGTGATGTCCCCCAGGGGTCAGTATTGGGACCAAAGCTGTTTATTCTCTACATAAATGACATACAGTATGTAAGGTTTAAAAAGTATTAGTCTGTTTTGTTTGAATATGATACAAACATTTTCTGTAGAGGTGAGTGCTTACAGCAGCTTTTGGACTCCAGTAAATGTCCTTAAAGGAGCAATAAGAAATAATTTTATATAGAAATAACTAAACAATTTGTGATGTGAAGAACTAAAGATATTTTTTTGATGGAATACTGTATTACGTCACAGATCTTACTGTATTGTTCTCTAGTTTCTTGCATACAAGCCGGGCCAGCTGCCAATGTGAGCGGCTGCCACTCAGGGCTTAGCCTAGGCATAAGCCTTGAGTGGCAACTGAAACCTACGTCAGTATTTTACCCATGTCAGTATTTTTGGTATAATATATATATATATATATATATATATATATATATATATATATATATATATATATATATATTATGTATGTCATGGTCTTAAGTTATTTGGCCCACATGCAGAACACACTCAGGAGGTTGAGAGCAAGTTTAACACGTTTATTTACAATTTGAGCACTACGGAGGTTTTGACGGCAGGTTCTATAGCGCAGGTAATTGCAGAGGGCTGCGGGAGGCACGGGAATGAACCCAGCTTGCGGACAGAGAGCGAGAGGTTAGTCCCAGCGACAGCAGAACAGAAAACACGATGGCCGAGAGGCTTACTGCGAGAGTGTCTAGGATCCGCCAAGGGGAGGGTGTAAGAACGGACTCAGTGTACAGCTCCTAGTGGTGGCGCGTCAAAGTGTCGGTGGACTGAGCGGCAGGCAGGTTGAAGGAGAATGAGTGGGACCCGATCAGAGTGGCAGGTGAGAATGGGCTGTCAGCTGGGGCACCAGGAGGGAGTTCCTTCGGTAGGACTTGGTTCCGGATTTCTCGAGATCAAGGGGAAACCTCGGAGCGGGATCCGAAGTAGCGGCAGACAATAGGACAAGGTTAGAGACTTCACAGGAACGAGGGAGCACTTTGTAGCGGGTTCTGAAACTGAGGCAACCACTCAAGGTTAACACTCTGGCGGTGTCCAGCTGACAGCCCGCTAAATACTCCACCGCCACGGCGTCGAACGAGGATTAGCTGTGGGGCCGGCAGCAGCCTCACTGGCACTGCCCACTGAGTCCTGACAATATATATATATATATATATATATATATATATATATATATATATATATATATATATATATATATATATATATGAGGCAAACAGGCAATGAGCAAGGGTTACCTTTTATTTCTTTTTTTAGCATTCAGGAGAGTAACAGATAACAGATAATTAGGCAGTAGGGTGTAACCGATGATGGGCCAGTTCCTGTGTTGAGGATCAGATGTACTGTGATGTTTCCCTACCCTCACCTCCTGGCGTCTTTTGGTGAGGAAGTCACCGATCCAGGAGCAGAGTGGTGTGGATAATCCCATGTTGTGGAGTTTCAGAGCCAGCATGTGTGGTAGCACGTTGTTGAATGCTGAGCTGAAGTCCATGAAGAGCATCCTAACATAGGTGTTGGGCTGCTGCAAATGAGTCAGAGCTGAGTGCAGTGCTAACGAGACAACGTTAGGAACAGGTAGGAACCGTGGCGAACTGCAGCGAGAGGTTAAGATGTCTAGAAAGAGTCCTACTAGCTGTTTCGCACACGATTTAAGTGTCTGGGCTGACACCATGTCTGGACCTGCGGCCTTGTCGGTGTTTACCTTTGTCAGGGAAGAGGTCACTTGATGGAGCTGCAGGACGAGAGGGTGATGGTGCTCCTCTGGCTGCGGAAGATGTTCATGCTCCCTGCTGCTTGGAGAGTCAAAGCGTGCGATGATGCTGTTTAAGGTCTCAGGGAGAGCTGGGTCATTGCTTAGCCGCTGGTCGCTGCACTTGTAGTCCGTGATGCTTCTGATGCCTCTCGACATTTTGCGTGGATTGTTGCTGCTGAAGTGGTCCTCGATGTGCTGCTTGTACCTTTGATTGGCTTTCTGAATTCCTTTTTTAAGTTTGATTCCAGCCAAGTCTGTCTTCAGATCTGAACACCGCACCGAGCTGTCCACCCATGGTTTCTGGTTAGGAAACACTGATTGTCTTTGTGGGTAGGACAGCATCAGTGCAGAAGTGTAAATAGGAAAGCACAGATGATGTGTAGCTATTTAAGGCAGCACACTCTTTAAATATTCACCAGTCAGTGTTTCCAAAACAGTCCCATAGAGCTGAGCAAGCCTCTTCTGTCCAAACCTGAATGGTTTTTATTGCCGGTTTGGTTCTGCAGATCAGTGGCTTGTAGGCAAGAATCAGGTCCACAGAGATGTGATCTGATGAATCAAAATGTGGGGCTGCAGCAGCTTTGTATGCTCCTGGGATGTTACAGTAAACTTGATCTAATGTATTATTGTCTCTGGGGGGGGGATCTATGGAACTTGGGGATTACAACCTTTAAATCAAGATTGTCAAAGTCCTCAGCAATTATTATTGCAGCTTTAATAAACAATTGTTTCAGAAATAGAAGGATGTTAAAATAAAAAGAAATATTTATAGTGGAGTAAAAACATGCTTTAAAAATGTTGTGGTGTAAATCAGTATGAAACAAAAAATAACAAAATATTTTAAAAATGTTGGTGTGAATAAATATGAAACAATAAAAAAGGTTGCAGTGGAAATACGGAACTAAAAAAAACACCACTTGCAATAAATACACAAACACAAAATAAAGACTTAAATAAAAATGTATAACAGAAAAGTAGTGGGTTAAAAATAAGTCAGCATAAAAGTAAGAAGAAAGTAAAAAATAAAAGTGAAAGTTAAGATATATATTTTTTGTTGAAGAAATATCTTCTTTTTATTATTTCGTCACATTTAATGGCACACAAATGTATATTATTAGCTACTTTTCCAAGCAATTTTATATTATTAAGTATTTCTGTATGTATTTTTATATTATGGTAGGATTGGTCCTCAACAGTGGTCAGTGATGGTGCACGCACAATTTGTTAGGATTATTTGACTTTGAGCTTTGAGCTCATTTGCAGGAAGGAAATTTCCAAATGTAATCAGAGCTATGACTGCACTAATTGATATAATCCAGCTCAACTCAGGATTCCGTTATACTATCAAAACAAGAATAATTATTCTCATTATATTAGTTGTGCAATTACATGCTTTCAACTTATTTACTCTTTAATCAGATAACCCCTGGACTGTCAGGTATTTCCTGGTGAATATGAGCCTAATTTGGCTTTCACATTAGAACAATAGGTGAATGAGGGATTCAAGCCCTTGCATCCTCTATCAGCAAACTCTGCACACATATACAATAAATAAGTAAAAACTTCTCCTAAAATATAAGAATTTATTAACAGAAATAAATATCCATCCAGTGACCACAATTAATAATGTTTACCTGAATATTTCAATCAGCACCTCTTCTTTACTACGCTACTGAAACCTAAGTTAAACTACCAAGCAAAATTAAGATCAAAGAAACTAAAGCACTATGTACACACGAAAATAACAAAAGGACAAATAAAAATTGCTGATAACCATTAATATAAAAATGATTCAATGAATCCTAGACCTCGTCTGCGTTGTAGTTTTAACCTTATTTCGGTTTCTGTTCCAGCTGTTTCTTCCATTTCAGGAAGACAACTCAATTCTGTCTCCTCCTACCTGTCGCACTCAGAATAGCTGTGGAAGAACCTCAGTAGTGACTGATAGGGAAAGAGGCAGAAAGAACGTTTGGAGGTTAAAGACAAAACAAACGTAGCAAAGCACCATTTTATATGCAGTTAGTCATTACTGAAGCAAGAATAAATCTTTTTGAGCAAATGAAAAACAGTTCCACTCTGTCCCGTCTCCTGTCTCTCCTACGGGGCGCACTCAAAGCAGCTGTGGGCTTCTACACCCCTCACTAGCGGCTGACAGAGAGTGAAGTAGAAATAACCTATGGAGTTTTTTTTACTGTTGCTTAAAAAAGCATAATTTCACATGCAGTTATTCACTTTTGAAGCAACAATAAACTGTGAACAAACGAAAAACAAAAAAAAAAAATTGTAAGCAATTATTAACGGGTTCCAAGCCCACCACGCCCCGCCCCCTTGAGCATGTTCCTGGATTTCAGTTCAACGTTCAACACCATCATCCTACAGCATCTGGTGGAAAAACTGGAACATCTGGGCTTCAGCACACCCCTTTGCAGCTGGCTGATAGACTTCCTCACCTCCTGGCCTCCAAAGTAAAAAAATCTTGGTGTTATTTTTGACCAAGATATGTCATTTCAATCCCATATTAAACAGGTTTCTAGAGTTTCCTTTTTTCATCTCCGGAATATCGCCAAAATTAGAAACATTCTGTCCAGGAGCGATGCTGAAAACTAGTCCATCTATTTGTTACTTCAAGGCTGGTCTATTGTAATTCTTTACTATCAGGAAGTCCACAAAATGCAGTTCAAAGTCTTCAGCTCTATAAAGCCCTTAATAATCAAGCCCCATCATATATCAGAGCTCTGATGACCTTCTCAGAGCACTTTGCTCTCGACTTCAGGTCTACTGGTGGTTCCTAGAGTCTCTAAAAGTAGAATGGGAGGCAGATCCTTTAGCTATCAGGCTCCTCTCCTGTGGAACCAACTCCTAGTTTTGGTCCGTGAAGCAGACACCCTGTCTACTTTTAAGACTAGACTTAAAACTTTCCCTTCTGACAAAGCTTATAATTAGAGTGGCTTATGTTACACTGAGCTATCTATATAGTTATGCTGCTTAGGCTACTGGAGGACATCAGGGCCTATATTTCTATATATTGCCAACCCCCGCTCGTCAGCTGCCAGAAGGGAGATGGGGAAAATGGCAGCACCCAGCCCCTTTTGAATGAATGGTCTGTGTGTGTAAAAATCCATCTATAATCAAATGCTGCAATCTAGAGGAATTTTTAAATGAATTCCCTACATGGCCACAGTTTCATTTATTTCACGTAAGAAAAATTTATTAAAATTCAGCGGTTTGCTCTAATATTATGAAAATACTCATGGATGTCCAAGAGGGCTTTATCTACTTACGTGATTTTTTAAATGCCCATTGAAAAAAGCGTTTGAGAGAAATAAAATATTAAACTTTATAGTCTTGCACATGTGAATTTCAATGTCTTGTAAATAAGTCAAAATCGCCTGGATTTTTACCAAACTGAAATCTCTGTTTAGTCTGCATGTGCTTTACAAATAGAGGCCATTTTTTTGGTGATTGAACAATATTTGTGGAAAATACATTGATTTCTGCATTTTACAAACTTTTAAAAAATCAACTTTCAAAAACCTCAATACATGCAGTGAGAGAACTGTTACACCTTATTCAAGGAATACATCCTGAAAATCTGAGATCGTTACACAACAAAATAGATTTTTGGCAATTTTTTGAAGTTTTCAAATTTTTTTTCACACTTTTGGAAATAGGCCCCGCCCACTTGTTTCAATCATTACCATATTTAATACTTTAGTTCAGGGCCATGACTGGAAGGGGATGAAGAAGGTTTTGTAAAAGTCCGATCAGCCATTCTTGGGTAGTAGATTTCTTGACATCACAGCGCCCCCTAGTGATGAACGATCCTCAAACTCGGGTCACGTGTGCAAAATTTTATTTGGACTATGGGTTATGAAGGACATGTTAAAATCTGTTATGGTTTTAGAATAATCAGCAATTACATTTAGAGTTAGCTAGCTAACAATCACTTATTTTAGCATTACTTTTCAAAGAAGTAAAAATTCAAAAATCCGCCGTGCCAACTTTTTTTATTTGTCCATTACACGGTTATATATGGAGTTTTGCGCGGATTGCACAAAACATTTAGGAGGAGTTTAACAAGAAAGGTTTAACCTTTGTAGCTATGTTGCGCGAAAACCAGCTGGGAAACGAAGGGTGTGCCAATTCCATTTATTTTTCAGAATCATCCAATAAACAAAGTGATACATACAGACTTGTTATCAGTGTATCAACCATCCAGACCGTTAAGGTCTTCTGGCTCAACCCTACTCTGCATACCTAGAACCAGAACCAAACACGGAGAAGCAGCATTTAGTTTCTATGCTCCACTTATCTGCAACAGACTTCCAGAAAACTGTAAAGGTGCGGAAAGCCTGAGTTCCTTTAAATCAAGATTAAAAACACATTTGTTTAGGATTGCCATCAACTGTTCTAGTTAACTGAAACACCACTAGTTTTTTATGTTCTATTTTCAATCTACATTTTATTCCTACTTGCTTTTATTCTGTTTTATTTTGCTATATTTTAATCATGTAAAGCACTTTGCATTGTCTTTGTACTGAATTGTGCTATATACATAAATGTGCCTTGCCTTGCCTTGCCTTGCCTCTGAACAGCAATGTTAAAGTCAGTTAATCAAAAATAACATGAAAAAGTTCTGCAGACTTTGAGGATTTTTGGTTTTGATAAACTCCTTGGAATGAATCTTCCTCAGAAAAACAAAATTTACCATGATCATCTGGGTCAGTTTACTCTGTAAAGTCAGACTGTTTTGATGGTTTTTGGAGGTTTGCATCAAACAAATAGAATATGTGAAAACAGCACAAACATACATCTTATTCTAACAGCAATTTATAGGATGAGTCCTAGTTCTGTATTACACTCCTCATTGTTGCATTTCATTCATTGTAATTTTTTCTTTGTTTTAATTCCTGTTAAAATCTGTTGTCTTTGTTAATTTTCTCAACAGGTGAAACATAGATAGACAGATAGATAAATAGACACAGACAGATATATAGATAGATAGATAGATAGATAGATAGATAGATAGATAGATAGCTTTTCCTCTCACTTATTGCAACGGTTTCCAAAACATAACAATTCAGAAGTTATTTTTGTGATAAAGAGAGATACATTGATAACTATTGTATTAGTGTGCATGTGTGGAGCACCACAAAGCATTTGCACTTAGGGCCATATATGTGTGTATATATATATAATATACACACATATATGTATATCTGCTGTTGTGTGTGTATATATATACATATATGTATATCTGCTGTTGTGTGTATATATATATATATATATATATATATATATATATATATATATATATATATATATATATATGTATGTACAGTGGGGAGAACAAGTATTTGATACACTGTTTATTTTCCAGGTTTTCCCACTTGCAAAGCTTGAAGAAGACTGTATTTTTTATCATAGGTACTCTTCAACTGTGAGTGATGGAATCTAAAACAAAAATGCAGGAAAATACAATGTATGATTTTTAAATAATGAATTTCCATTTTATTGTGTGAAATAAGTATTTGATCATCTATCAACCAGTAAGAATTTTGGCTCTCACAGACATGTTACAACTGAGGCAGTCAGATCACAATAAGGGAAAAACAAGAAACCAATCCAAAAATCAGTCCAGGGTCAAAAAACAGAAAAATCAAAAATAGCAAGAGTGTCCAAACCAGAATCCAAAAGCAGCATCCAAGAACAGGTCTAAGGTTGGCAACAAATAAACTAAGCAGCAGGACTGGGAACAGATGAGCACTACTAGACAGGAACAGAATCAGATCAGGTAAACAGGAATTAAGCAACAGAATGGCTCAGAATGCTGGAACAAAATAAAAAGGATCAACAGTTAACTATAAATGCTGGATCAGACTCACCAAAAACAAGAGCTGACGAACTGGCACTGATGACTGACTGAACAGGAATTATATAGAGCTGAGACCAGGTGAATCCGGTAAAAGGTAATTGCAGGAGGGGTGGAGCAGAGCAGGTGTGTAAAGAGAACAATCAACTCAGCCATCAGTGCCCAGTTCCCAACGGAAAACAGAAGCAAGCTAGAAACCAAAACAGAAAAACATGGCAGACAGTAAATAAAACTGATCACATACACAACATACCAAATAACCCCAGAGCCTACACTGTGGCCCAAAACAAACTAAGACAGTTAAGTGGCCTGGCAGGTAAACCAACCTAAAAGCTTACAGAACC
This sequence comes from Fundulus heteroclitus, assembly GCF_011125445.2. Lineage (NCBI taxonomy): Eukaryota > Metazoa > Chordata > Actinopteri > Cyprinodontiformes > Fundulidae > Fundulus > Fundulus heteroclitus. The sequence goes on from NW_023396520.1 coordinate 492,519, forward strand.
CTGACTGATAACAAAAACAACACAATCAAACCATAACAAAAACTCAAATCATTACAGAACCCCTCCCTCAAGGGTGGATTCCAGACACCCTTAAAAACGAGTCCAAAACAAAAACAACCCAGACCGGGTGGGTGGAGGGAGGTACTGGACGGAGGGTCAGAGTGGAAAAAAAAACAACAACCCAAAACAGGGTAAACTAAAACTAAGGAATATCCCGAGTACAAGTCCTGGCGTGACAGGCAGTCTGGCAGATGTCCCAGAGGATGACCCTGGCGGGTCAGGTGCTCTGGCGGGCGTCCGCGAGGACGACCCCGGCGGGTCAGGTGCTCTGGCGGGCGTCCGCGAGGACGACCCCGGCGGGTCAGGTGCTCTGGCGGGCGTCCGCGAGGACAACCCCGGCGGGTCAGGTGCTCTGGCGGGCGTCCGAGAGGACGACCCCGGCGGGTCAGGTGCTCTGGCGGGCGTCCGCGAGGACGACCCCGGCGGGTCCATAATGGCCAGTTCGTACTGTAATGATTCAGAACGTGGACCCAGTATTCAGCCAGACAAATAGAGTGCCGACAGAAGATATTTATTTTGGAACAGGAACCAAAACAACTGAGGCAGTCAGATCACAATAAGGGAAAAACAAGAAACCAATCCAAAAATCAGTCCAGGGTCAAAAAACAGAAAAATCAAAAATAGCAAGAGTGTCCAAACCAGAATCCAAAAGCAGCATCCAAGAACAGGTCTAAGGTTGGCAACAAATAAACTAAGCAGCAGGACTGGGAACAGATGAGCACTACTAGACAGGAACAGAATCAGATCAGGTAAACAGGAATTAAGCAACAGAATGGCTCAGAATGCTGGAACAAAATAAAAAGGATCAACAGTTAACTATAAATGCTGCATCAGACTCACCAAAAACAAGAGCTGACGAACTGGCACTGATGACTGACTGAACAGGAATTATATAGAGCTGAGACCAGGTGAATCCAGTAAAAGGTAATTGCAGGAGGGCTGGAGCAGAGCAGGTGTGTAAAGAGAACAATCAACTCAGCCATCAGTGCCCAGTTCCCAACAGAAAACAGAAGCAAGCTAGAAACCAAAACAGAAAAACATGGCAGACAGTAAATAAAACTGATCACATACACAACATACCAAATAACCCCAGAGCCCACACTGTGGCCCAAAACAAACTAAGACAGTTAAGTGGCCTGGCAGGTAAACCAACCTAAAAGCTTACAGAACCCTGACTGATAACAAAAACAACACAATCAAACCATAACAAAAACTCAAATCATTACATCTTCTTTAAGAAGCCCTCCTGTTCTCCACTCATTACCTGTATTAACTGCACCTGTTTGAACTCGTTACCTGTGTAAAAGACACCTGTCCACACACTCAATCAATCAGACTCCAGCATCTCCACAATGCCCAAGACCAGAGAGCTCTGTAAGGACATCAGGGATAAAATTGTAGACCTGCACAAGGCTGGGATGGGCTACAGGACAATAGGCAAGCAGCTTGGTGAGAAGGAAACAACAGTTGGTGCAATTATTCCAAAATGGAAGAAATACAAAATAACGGAAAATCTCCCTCGGTCTGGGGTGCCATGCAAGATCTCACCTTGTGGAGCATCATTGATCTTGAGGAAGGTGAGGAATGAGCCCAGAAATACACGGCAGGACCTGGTCAATGACCTGAATAGAGCTGGGACCACAGTCTCAAAGAAAACAATCAGTAACACTCTACGCCGTCAAGGATTAAAATCCTGCAGTGCACGCAAGGTGCCCTTCCTCAAGCCAACGCATGTCAAAGCCCATCTGATGTTTGCAAATTACCATCTGAATGATCCAAAGGAGGAATGGGAGAAGGTCATGTGGTCTGATGAGACAAAAATAGAACTTTTTGGTTTAAACTCCACTCGTCATGTTTGGAGGAAGAAGAATGATGAGTACAACCCCAAGAACACCATCCCAACCGTGAAGCATGGCGGTGGAAACATTATTCTTTGGGGATGCTTGTCTGCAAAGGGGACAGGATGACTGCACCATATTGTGGGAAGGATGGATGGGACTATGTATCGTGAAATTTTGGCCAACAACCTCCTTCCCTCAGTAAGAGCACTGAAGATGGGTCGTGGCTTGGTCTTCCAGCATGATAACGACCCAAAACACACAGCCAGGGCAACTAAAGAGTGGCTCCGTAGGAAACATCTTAAGGTCCTGGAGTGGCCTAGCCAGTCTCCAGACCTGAATCCAATAGAAAATCTTTGGAGGGAGCTTAAAGTCCGTGTGGCCCAGCGACAGCCCCGAAACCTGGAGGCTCTGGAGGAGATCTGTATGGAGGAGTGGGCCAAAATCCCTGCTGCAGTGTGTGCAAACCTGGTCAAGAACTACAGGAAACGTCTGATCTCTGTAATTGCAAACAAAGGTTTCTGTACCAAATATTAAGTTTCATTTTTCTGGTGTATCAAATACTTATTTCACACAATAAAATGGAAATTAATTATTTAGAAATCATACATTGTATTTTTCTGGATTTTTGTTTTAGATTCCATCACTCACAGTTGAAGAGTACCTATGATAAAAATTACAGTCTTCTTCAAGCTTTGCAAGTGGGAAAACCTGGAAAATCAACAGTGTATCAAATACTTGTTCTCCCCACTGTATGTATATGTGTGTGTGTGTGTATTTGTCTCTGTGTTTAACCCATCCCTTAGGGAGCAGTATACTGTTAGCATCAAGTGTCACACGGGGAACAATCTTTGGTCAAGGGTCTGGCTGAGGGACTGACTGAATTTTAAACTGCCAAACTTTGGGGGCTCTCCAAGACGCAAACGCCCAGCTCTCTAAACACAGATTATTAAAGTTAGATTATACTGCCAGTGAGATTATTAAAAACATTTTGGCCATGCCATTTCAGCTAGGTTATTTACCAATTACTTTCTCTGACATGACAAAACATAGCAAAGGACACAGTATTTGCATTTGGCATCATGTCTCCTACTCCGACCAGCTCAGCTTCCACTGCAGTTGTCACTTGTTTTTGTATGCTTGAAAATAATGTTCTTTATTGGCTTTTGGGCATGATAATGATAAGACAAATCCAGAAAAGGCTTTATATTTGTTGGTTAGATCATATATTATATTGTGCAAACTGGCTGTGACCTAAACCGCATTGATTTATACAATTTTCATCTGTGCTGAATTATGAACTGAACTATATGCAAGCAAAGAATTGTAAAAACAGATCTTTTCATATCTAAATGGCCACACAGAATATGAATCACAACACCAAGAGAATTTCTTTAAGGAAGGGCCAACACTGATGATATCAAAGACATATATCACACAGGCGTAGCATTCAGAGAACCTGAATAACAAAATTCTATATACTCCCCAGGCTTAGAACCAATCATTGGATGCTCTACTAAAAGCAGTTTTCTTTGCAGTGCTCTGGGTCATCAAGCACCAACAAAGCACAGCTTTCTGCCTAAAACATAATGTAGGCCTAACACTGTTCTTTACATTAAGTAGAACAATGGCATGTAGTAAAAAAAACAACACAAGTTACATGACAGGTTTGCATCCTACACTTGAACAAGTGTAATGCTTCTGATTATGCACTTTGTATCCTGCTATCAGTGGCCAGTTTAGTATATTGTAGATAGAATCAAAATGTAAAAGGTAATTACCTAAATAAAATGGCATTAAACAAATTATACTGATAAAAATTAGAGAAGGTAAAAGCAAAATTAGGTTTGCCAGGGTTATGGTCAGTTCCAGTATATCTGTGTTACAGTCCCATTAAAAAAAAAAAAACGTGCGTACATTGCTCACTGACCCGAATGCTAAAATAGTTCTATTGAAGAAGTGGGATCCATTATGGTTCTCTACACAGCTCTTTTTGATAAATTCATGTTATACTTTCACCCACTGATGAGACTGTTAAATGGTACAACTACCACTGGTACTAATAATAATGGTAACATTGATGCTGCTGATGATGAGTTTTAGCCTGGAGGCAGACACCCTGTCTACTTTTAAAACCAGGCTTAAAACATTCTTTTTTGACAAAGCTTATAATTAGGTTATCCCCAGCCATCTCTGTAGTTATGCTACTATGGGTTCAGGCTGACCACTTTTCACTTCACTCTGCTACATTGTCCTACTACAATTTTGTAGTATTTGCTACTATTTTAACTTTTAACTATGTTCTTTCTCACATTTTTTTCTCTTCATAGTAGCTAAATCTGTTTAGCCATGACACTGTCCTGGAGGGGGGGGGGCATTGGCTGTGATAATGCTGCCAACAACTTCATGTTCTCTCCCATAGATTGTACAATTGTCCCTATCTTTCAGTGTTTCTCTCCTAGACATAGCTATTGGCTGAACTTTTTCTAAAACTAAGGCTGCGTTCACACTGCAGGTCTTATTGCTCAATTACGTGTTTTTTTTGTTGTTGCTGAAATCAGTTTTTTTGGGGGGTGGCCGTTCATATTAGTATTTAATGTGAACGCCATCAGATTTTCTGTCTGAACGATTCAAGACTGCAAAGCGACCTGCATGTGCAGATAACACAAGGATACATCACACAGCAGAGCACTGTTTACTGAAGTGAATGTAATTGTTTATAAAAGTAAAAAGTTTCATCAAAAAAAATATTGAAAAAATGTAATGAATATAGATGGACCCAAGGAATACCCGAAAACGAGTGAGTAAAACTTTAACAGTTTATTAAAGATGGTGGCGGCGCGGACCCCCCTGGTTTGTGCGGCAGCACACAGCCTTTGGCGGTTCCTGGGGCATGAGGACGGCTGGTTTAGCAGCGTCTGGTTTACAGGAAGCAGCAGGATCCGTGAAGGGGTTATCCAGTTCTTTGTCCAGGCTGGCAGGGTCCGAAACACAGGGAGGCAGTCCAAATCACTGAGGCTGAAGAACAGAACTCAGGCGGGCAGACAAATCCAACGGGGTTCAGGCTGGCTCAAAAAACAGGGGCAAAACGGGTCGACCGGCAGACAGGCAGACAGGCAGACAGATTCTCAGAAAAATGGCTGGAAGTTCTCACCGTGAGGCTCGAGACGTTCTGGCACTGGAGACTGCAATGCGCAGAGCTTATAAGCAGGTAGAGGCGGAGACATTGCAGGTGCGCTGATTGCAATTAGCAGCTCCAGTGCCAGAAACGTTACAAAAAATACATAAAATGCAGACACCTGCCACTGTCTCTCCCTGATATTATTAGAAAGCTGTTGATCAATGGGAGCTGATAATTATAAGGTCACATCATAGCAAGACAAAGTAAGGTACGAAAAAAGCAGCACATCTATTAACCATGATCTTTTATGGAGCGCCAACTGCTACTACTGTGTGTGAATGTATAGTAAGAGACAGGAGAGTGACGTGAAAGACGGACGTTTAAAAAATATCTGATACGTATACGAGTTACTACCACATTTGGAAGTAGTGCAAATTTGATTTTTTTGGGGGTTGAAAATATTGGCTTTGGGCTCTTCAGATTGCCATGAAAAAGACAAATATTCAATTCAATTCAATTCAATTTTATTTATATAGCGCCAAATCATGAAACATGTCATCTCAAGGCACTTTACAAAGTCAAGTTCAATCATATTATACAGATTGGGTCAGATTATACAGATTGGTCAAAAATGTCCTATATAAGGAAACCAGTTGATTGCATCAAAGTCCCGACAAGCAGCAGTCACTCCTGGGGAACCGTAGAGCCACAGGGAGAGTCGTCTGCATTGTACATGGCTTTGCTGCAATCCCTCATACTGAGCAAGCATGAAGCGACAGTGGGAAGAAAAACCACCCATTAACGGGAAGGAAAAACCTCCGGCAGAACCGGGCTCAGTATGAACGGTCATCTGCCTCGACCGACTGGGGTTACAGAAGACAGAACAGAGACACAACAAGACAGACAAACAAGCACAGAAGCACACATTGATCTAGTAATCTGTTCTACATTAGATGGTAGCATATAGGCAAAAAGATCGGATTTGGGTCCCATTTCCCTGCAGTGTGAATGTAGCCTAGCTATAGGTGATTTTTCATCCCCTAGATCTGAAAACTGGCTCAGAGTTTAGCTGCGTTTCTTTCCTAGATAAAGCCCCCTATGGAGTTAGTTCTTCCATTACTCTTTTACTTTTTTCTCTTGTAGAAAGTTTTCCTCCATCAGTACTTCTGTGTTCTTTTTGTGTCTCTGCTCTGTCGTCTCAAATCCCCAGTCAGCCGTGGCAGATGGCCATTCATAATGCCTCTGGTTCTGCTGGGGGTTTCTTACTATTATAGGGGAGTTTTCCTCTCCACTGAATTCTCAGTGTGAGGGATTGTTGCAATTCAACGACACAATACCAGCTGCGTCCACTGTGACTACATGCACATTTAGGAGGAGTGAATACTGCAAGTAAATGACTCAATGGTCGAAAATCTACTGGGTTTCTTGAGAAAGTGACTGCATACAGTTGTGGTCACCCCTGGTTCTTTTTCCTGAAAGATGTGTTGTTCTCAGATTGTAGACTTCAGTGACTTCTGTAGTAATGAAAAGACTCTTGAAACAGAAACTATACTTCAACATATTTAATCTAAAAAGGCTTAGGGATGTTTACAGCTTCAGTACTGGACTCTCATGCACAAAACAATGCAATACAGGTAGACTTCCGGACGCGAGGGATGGTGAGAGAGCCCCCAACTCTCTTACATCAGCTTATATGGATTTGGTGCCTCCCATGTGGGCTTCGGGATACGTGGCATTGTCAGCCTGGCTCTAGCCTGGCTCCACGTGTCCAATCTGCGTTAGATAACTGTCCATTTGTTTATACACACCATCCAAGGATTATCTGCTGTTTTTTCGTTTTTTTAAAACGTATCTTTATTACTTTTTCAACTTATACAGGAAAAGCTTTGTACAAAAGCGTAAAAGCTTCTTATACTACACAGAACAAGGTGAACAAGCAAACCACTACAATGACAACAACAACAAAAAAACACACAGTTAAATACAGGGGGGGGGGGGGAAACTGTAAATAAATAAGACAAAACCAGGAAAACCTGTAAAAATATAGAATACAGACATGAATAAAAAACATACAACATTAAAGCTCAAATTAATTAATCAGTTAAAGGGATACATAAGCAGATATCCAGGCATTACACTATAATAATTGGTTGAATTCACAGCTAAAGTGTGGTTCCCTCCAGGAATCTCAGACCTGATAAGTCCATAGAGGCCCTTCTGTAGAGTCCATGCACTCTCTATACCAATGTAATCTAAAAATGGATTCCACGTTTTGTAAAATAACAGAGGTTTGTCCTTAAGTCAGTAGGTCATTGCTTCCAAGGGAATTACTTCCCTCACACTCTACAACCACTGTGAAAGCGTAGGAGGTTTGTCAGAGATCCACTGAAGTAGAACACATCGTCTGGCACCAAACGGAAGAACATCTAGCAGTCTCTGCATATAAGGATTTAAGTTCAGTGCAGGATGTAAACCAAGGATACAAGACAATGGGGTTAGGTCTAGATCCTTACCAAATATGTCAGAAATTTCTTTACAGACCTTTCTCCATAATTTTTTTAAAGATGCAATGGTAGTATGATCCCTCATTTATTACAATATTTGGAAAGTGTGGGGTTAAATTTGTGTGGGGTTAAATTTGTTCCTTAGTACCGATGTAATCTGGAGCCTATGGGTGATTTTAAATTGGTATTTGTTAGTGGACAAACAGCCTAGAGACCTCAACCACACATCACCCCACTTACCGTCTGGGATTGATATCCCCAGATCAGCTCCCAGAGCAATTTAAGATGATCTGTGCCCTCACCTGGGGGGAACAGAGCACCATATAACCTGGTTATAAGTTTTCGGGGCTCAGGGTCTTGTAGTACTTCTTCTATAGAAGAGTCAGAGAACCCACCAGGATATAACCTTGCTTTTGAAGATATAAAACTACGGACCTGCAAGTACCTAAATAAATGTCTGAAGGGGAGGTTGTATTGTTCGATTAGCTGGTTAAAGGATTTGACCGTGCCATCAGCTACCAAGTCTCCAATAGTACAAATACCATTCTCCAACCATAAAACAAATGCGTTGTCTTCAAGGCCAGGAGGAAACTCTGGGTTAAAGTGAATGGGGTGGAAAGAGAGAGACGATCCTCCTGAGTCCCTATCTTATTAAAGACTCTCCAAACCTGTTTTGGAGGAGGAAATTACCCCTTACTTTGTTCGACACCCAATTTTTAGAAAGATAAAATATTGCGAAAGGGAATTGGATCCAGAGGGGCAGTCTCAATGCTAAGCCAAGTGGCTCGGGGATCATTTTTAAACCATTCCCATTCCCAGAGATAGCGGCCAATTGATAATATTTAATATTCGGCAAGGATACCCCCCCCCCCCCTCTCCTGGGCGAAGTTGTAACTTTTGTAATTTCAGTCTGGCCTCTGACTTTGAATAATTAATCTTGTAGCCCGAAAACTGGACAAAGGTATCAATAATTTCAACAATTCTGATAATAGAAATCTCAGGGTTACTTAAAAAGAGCAGCACGTCATCCGCATAAAGGGAGATGGTGTGTTTCCCGGGGACCTAATTATTGCCAGTGACCTGAGGATCGCTCCTTATCGCTTCTGCCAAGGTCTCAATGGCGAGTTCAAAAAGAAGAGGTGAGATTGGGCACCCGTGGCAAGTACCACGTGTAACTGAAAATGTGGGATATATATATAAGAGAGAAATCCAGTTAATGAAACCCATCCATCCATTTTCTGACCCGCTTAATCCCTCATGGGGTCGCGGGGGTTGCTGGTGCCTATCTCCAGCGTTCCCTGGGTGAGAGGCAGGGTACACCCTGGACAGGTCACCAGTCTGTCGCAGGGCAACACATAGACAGACAGGACAAACAACCTTTCACACACACACTCATACCTAAGGACAATTTCGAGAAGCCAATTAACCTGACAGTCATGTTTGTGGACTGTGGGAAGAAGCCGGAGTACCTGGAGAGAACCCACACATGCACAGGGAGAACATGCAAACTCCATGCAGAAAGACCCTGGGTTGGATTTGAACCCAGAACCTTCTTGCTGTGCTACCCACTGCACCACTGTGCAGCCTCACTTAATGAAACTATCTCCCAAATTAAATATAAGGAGGACATTTAGTAAGTATGACTATTCGACTCTGTTGAAAGCCTTCATTTAGTAAGTATGACTATTCGACTATGTTGAAAGCCTTCTCGGCATCAAGAGAGACTACGACAGCTCTGGTTTCCAAGTTTGTGCCAAGTTGAATAATATTCAGCAGTCTTCTGATGTTATTGCAGGAATTATGTCCTTGAATAAAACCGGTTTGGTCCATTGAAATAAGGTCTGGAAGGAAAATCTGGATTTGTATAAAGATTCATAAAACTCTTGAAAGCATCTATTGAGGTCCTTACTACAATGGACTATTTTACCAGTTTCATCTTTTACTTCAGAAATAGCTTGTGAGTGAGAGCTGGACATAACCAGGTTTGCCAAGTGTTTACTGGACTTATTCCCAAACTCATACATTCTATATTTAGCAAAAAACAGAGATTTCCAGGCCTCTGATGACATAAGTGTATCCAGATCTCCTGTTGTGGTGTCAATTTGAGATCTCAAGTCACTGCAAGGGTTGATAGCAAATTCTCTCTGAAGTTACTTTAATTGTTGTTACAAATTCTGCTGTTCTGTCTCCTTCCTGTGCCTGAGATGAGCAGAAAAAGATATTGTAATGCCCCTAAACACAGCTTTAGCAGTCTCCCAGAGGACATTGGGGGAGACTTCTGGAGTATCATTCTCAGCCAAAAAGAACTTAAACTGCTCAGTAAAGTATCAATCATTGATAGCTTAGTAAAGCTCTTAGGCATGCAACCACTTTCTTGTTCTCAGCTGAACCTTTCAGAATAGGACAAAATATGTAGGAATGCTTCTGATTAAAATAAAATACAATTCTGGAAATCTATAATGTAGTACATATTCTAAAAAACTTGCTGTTTTGGTCTTTAAAAACACAAATTTAAAGTATTTTATAACTGGTTCAGCAAAGCTTTCCACATAAAGGTTTTTCAGTATAATTACTTTTTTCAGCCTAACTGTGTATTGAATTAAATAATCTGAGCCTTGATATATGGTAATGAGTAGAAACATCTGTGGAAAAAGTAAGGCGATCAAATTATGTTAAAGAGAATTTTCAACTGTCAGACATTGAAAGGTAGGACACACCTTGGATGATTTCTGCTAAGAAATACTGAGAAAAACTGTTGAATATAAAGTTAGACCTCCCGATCAGCAATCGTAGGTCGGATGAAAATGTTTGAAATTCAGTTGGCCCTCGTGAGGTGATCGTGAGTACATCCTGCTGTTAAACCACCTCGCGCACTGCGCCTTTGCAAGCGCACTGGGCCTGTGCAAGCAAGGGAATTCTGGTGGAGAAGCATGGTAGCGGTACGTGTGACATGGAGTCCAACTACAGAGGAGCAACTCGTAGAATTGCCACGGCAGCGCATTTCGTTCCAGTGAGATGATCTACAGATGATCATTATAATCAACTTCAATGAATCTGGAATTAAAATCTTAACTACAAAAAAGGGAACTTTTAAACAGTAAGCCTTTAAAGGTGAAAGAAATCAAATCTCAAAAAAATTGACATTCCAGGTATGTTATTTAGTCAAACACATCCACACAACATTGCAGTGACTAGTTTTCTGATATAAAACTTAAATAGTTTTTAGCATTTTAGTCAATAATTTCTGAAGTGGGTGATTTGGGAGCGGAGTTAATTACATAATCTGTGCCATGCACTTCTCTTACATCAGTGCAGGAGAACCAAGAACATCGCTATTGTTCCGGCATTTAATTGTAGAAATGGAAGAAGGAGCATTTTCTGAAGAGATGCCAGGAGGTTTCGTGAATCCAATGGATGTACAGACCTACCAGTATCAACCTGAACCAATCGCTGGATGTCCAGAATTGAGTGAAAACTCTTCGGATTCAGATTTAGACAACCAGGATCGTCAGGGCAGACCAAACGACACGCATAACAACAGAGTTGGGAATGTGGGATGGTAAGAACCGAAAACCATTTGTAATGTTCAATTTGTGGGTTTAATTGGAATATCTATTCCGGTCATTTGAAGAGCACTGCTAGCATGTTACATAGATTAGCTACAGTGCAGCTAACACATGTTTTTTGTTTTTCTGTACACTTCACACAAAGTCGTTCAGACTGTGTAGGTTTATTAGTAGCTGAGTCATTATTTACATAGTGTAATATTTCAGTTTATATTGATTTTCTTGACACTTTTCCTTTAGTAATAAATGTCCCACTGAAATATGGCGGGGTTTTCAGCTACTTTATTTCAACTGCAGGTGGACACGCGGACACTGTGTCCTGATGCAGACACACCGGGAGAGCATCTGCTGCCAGGAGATAAATGGCTTCTCCTTCAGGCTGCAGGAAGCAGACGTGAGCTGCACCACCCAGCATGACGGATTCAATGCCAACTGCTTGAATAGTTGGGTGTTAGATACGTCCTTGTATGTTTATGTTCAGCAAGAAGGTCCGATTGGGCACAATGAACCACACCAGGAGTAAAAGACTTATTCCTAACAAATTACCCACAACAATTTGAATGTATTAAATCAACAGTGAGCAGACCAGTTTTAGTAACTGCATTACTTTGCTTCTTTAGCAGCTTGTATCTAGTGAGCATCCGCTGTACATTTGTTCAGTTTAGCACAAAAAAACTGTTGCATCCTCTGTAATTTTTTGTGCTCCTCTTTATTTTCCCAATACTAATTTTTCATTATAATGTTTACATTTCAGTATCTACCGATATATAGCATACAGAAGACTAAGCACATTCATATACCATCCCTACGCATACATGACAGGAGTATTCCCCCCGCAGGCGCTGTATTAAAAATTAGAATGGCATTTCCATGCCAAGAGTATCCTGGTTTCCAGCACCCATTAAACATGATGGGATATGTAGATATTAATACCGGCCTGCTCCTGCTTATCTCTGAAGGCCCGTCTTACCCCGGTTTAAGATTTGGCAGTAAAGGTGAAACATTGATCAGAGGCAAACATTTAAAATATGCATAATTGAATTCATTGGAATTCCAAAGGAGACAAAAGTTAATTACCATTGTTACCTATGTGCTTCTCCCAGGCATTGCAGTTTTTGTCTAATCAAAGGTTCGCAAAGACATCCTTTTAATAGGCTGACTGCCCCTCCTGCTTAGTTCGGGAGGGGTGGTCACAGATTTGGGGGCTATCTGTTATCTGCCTTGCCTGCCTATCTGTTCTCAAACAAAGAGGCTGTTCTGCTTGGTTAGGGGTCAAGCCAAATGACCTCTCAACCATAAACCCAAGCTGCATGTTTTTTTTCCCCTGAAGGGGCATTCCTCATTATTTCCATACAAATGCCTGATTAATATAACAACTAAGATATTTTTCTCAACAATTCCCTCTGTTTTGATCCAACAGATCAAATCAATAACTGAGCTAGAACTAATGTAATTTCTTAGACCCCTTAAACAAAGCCCACATGATAAGGTGGAATTTCCTAATCCATACTCCCCTCTGTTGATTACTAAAACCATAACAGAACAGAAACCTACAACCCAAATGAAATACTATAAATATTGTTTTTACACCAAATTAAGTTTGACTTATTCTCTTTAAAGTAAGATATCCCAACTTAAACTGAAAAGCTACTGAGCCTATTTGAATCCTAAAATATACTAGAACCAATAAAAGAAAGCACCTTTATCTGTGATGTGCAGTACCAAGAAACTGTTAATCTTATAACTGAAGAGGTCTTATTTCCCAAACTGAAAGATTTCCTATTAAATGTATGCTACACCATATAATGACTGAATATGACTATAGGAGTCTTACACTAGATTAACAAAGAGGACTTTTTAGAAATTAATATAAGTTGTGAGAGTACTACAATCCGATCAAACCACAGAATAAAGACCAAATTATCATGCAATGCACAACCAAGATCCCAACATTACTGATAGTTAACATCTTAGGAATATTGAACTTATAAGACAAATTCAGTAATTACAAAATTCTTTTTTTTCCCACAATGTGTTCAGTTGTTGTCATGATGTCGTCTTCTTTCTCTTAGATGTCTCCTTCTTTCCCTTAAAAATAATGGGTTATAGAGTCATTTGTCCCAACCGCGATCTCCACACAGCTGCATGTTAATCATTTTATTTAAAAGAAAAGACGAAAAACGAAATAAAAATCCTGCTGCCTCTCCAGAGTGGCATTTGCCGCTTCGAGCTGCCCTGTCACCAGATGGTACAGGTGGGCAGTAGTTGAAAGCCCCTCTAGTCAGGGAGTCTGACCCAAAAGCTGCTCTGGTGATGTTCCCTAGAACCCCTTTCTGTCTGGCACGCACCGGCTCTGCAATCTGGTCAAGCATCCTAAATCATGGCTCCAACATCTTTCTTTCGATGACCTCAGCACACACTTAGTCGATGTCTGGAGGTGGTACTCCTCCCTCACATTCCGTGGGATCTTCCGATATCCTGGTTTATGTCTCCTATACAATCTGTAACTACAAGACAATCTTTATATGTCAAATTTTGCGAGTAACCTGTGAATCCTGGAGGTCGACGTCGCACCCCGAAAAACTCCTTCCAGTCATAGAGAATGTACCCTGTAGTGGAAGTAACTGAACACTACGATTTGACACCCCAGCAAAAAACAAAACATCAAAGTTTTACCCCATGTTAATTTAGTGTGTACACAGATTTTAGCCAATTGTTTTTTTCAGATTCTAATTAATCCTTACCACCTTCCATTGTCCATCTTCATCCTGTCAGGAAACCAATGCCTAAAAATGTAATAGTTAATGAGACATTTTATCACAGTTTCTCTCTCCCCTCTTGTCGCAGGCCTCTGGTGGTCCTGTAAAAGAATCCACGCACACACAAATACTGAAAAAAACTCTGATGAGGATCGCCTTGTCTGTGGAATCAAGAACTATTTAATTTGGGTTTGCAATCAAAGTACATTTTTCCTGTAACAATGTTAGCATCCTCTTTGGATAAAAAATGACCGCAGATCGCACCACTTTACACAAAACCTTTCTGTAACCTCTACTTAACTCCAGATGTCCTACTCCAGGTGCTTCAGAAAAAGTTCCTGTTTTAATCCTGGAGGAAACATCATCCTTCATCAGGTCGTTTTACAGCACCCGTTCTACTCCAACGCACCTCTGAAGCTGCTCTGCTCCACCTTCACTCTTCTTGTAATCAATTCCTCTCTCAGTTCTCCTTCAATAGACACCATTCTCATGTCGAAATCCTGCGCTCACCCATCATTTGACATGCACTGTTTCATCAACCCAAACTGAATCCATATACACATTAATTTATCTTTCTATCAACTTGTTGCAAATCCTGATCAAGTTAATTCCAACACGATAAATATAGCGTTCAATCCTTAACTAGACTATCTGAAATAACAACCATCTTTCTAAATTACTACCTTACGTGGGGGCCTTCAACAGAACTAACTTTCAACTCTGGTCTCACCTTTTCCATCCTAGACACCAGCTGCTCACACCAATAGAATCCGACTTCTCTGCATTATGTTGCCCTCTGTTTTTCTATTGTATCCAACATTTACTGATATGTACATAAACAGCCTACCCCTTTTCTGAAACAAAACTAGTTTTCTCCGTCTAGGGGGTGGGAGGCCCCTGAGGGCTCCAGCCAGAAGTAGAAGTCTCCTGAGAAGTGAGAGGGTCTGCAAAAGTGTGCTGTGACTATCTGTGGGGAGTGGTCACAGCTGATATCCTGCTGAGGGAGAGGAGTGGCCGTCCTTCCGACCTGTCTCCTTATGTTTGCAGCCAGATAGAGTTCTTTGTTACCCTCTCCATAATACTGTTCAGAATTCAATCTGAGATCAATTATTCATTATGGCGTTATTATGGCATAATATTCCCTTCTTTAAATCAGAGTGTGTTTGGGGGTTCTGGTCATTATAGGAATGTTCTTTTGAGGTTTTCTTGGCACTGTTGAAACAAGGCTAATCAGACCATCAAAACAACACCAACCATTTCCTAATTAGCCACTTCTATATCCCACAAGCAGCCATTATTTATCACCGAGGTAATTTCAATTAGACCATAAAAGGGCCCTTTAATACATTTGAATGTAGTCAAAAGGGAACTTAAGGCCTCAGAATGAGTGTGTTTGAACCCATTGCTTCACACTGCAGAGTCTGATCTGGACATGCTTGGTACTGTTAAAAAGGCCTAAATGATATGAAGAACGGGGACCCATGCATGACTTTGTCACTTCATTCTGGAAGATATAAATGGCCCCAGAACATCAGACCTTAGGGCTCCACAGAGACCCCAAAAAACTGAGGCCTTTCAGGCTTTCTATTAGGCATAGGTCGGAAGCAAATACTCTCTTTCATCACAATCTTAAAAGGTATCTTTTTCTGGGGCCGAGTGGGGGGCAGGAAGCGAACAATTGGAACATGCACAGAAGGTTGAATAGGGGTTCCCTCAATGTCTGAGAGAGACATTTGCCATCTAGCCTCTGAACCTGCTAGGACCCGGTTGGAGGCCAAAAAAAGGCCCACCCATAGTGTCACCAACCTATGGAAAGTGGCATTCGATTATTTTTTGGTCAAAAGTTCAGTTTTGGCCCAGATTTGGTAAGGCTTTGTGACTGAAGGAGGCCAATCTGACTGCTGACCTTTTGTGACCTTTGAAGTTTTTCCCATTTTTGAGGCACTTTTCAGTGAAGGATTTTGATTAATCTCACAGTGGTAATGCGGAACACAACCCCATTAGCTGCTATCAATTCAATTCAATTCAATTTTATTTATATAGCACCAATTCATGAAACATGTCATCTTGAGGCACTTTACAAAGTCAAAATCAGTCAGATTATACAGATTGGTCAGAAATTTCCTATATGAGGGAACCAGTTGATTGCTTCAAAGTCCCGACAAGCAGCATTCACTCCTGAAGAAGCGTAGAGCCACAGGAAGAGTTGTCTGCATTGTCCATGGCTTTGCAGCAGTCCCTCATACTGAGCAAGCGTGAAGCGACAGTGGAAAAAAAAACCACCCATTAGCGGGAAGGAAAAACCTCCAGCAGAACCGGGCTCAGTATGAATGGTCATCTGCCTCGACCGACTGGGGGTTACAGAAGACAGAGCAGAGACACAACAAGACAGACAAAAAAGCGCAGAAGCAAACATTGATCCAGTAATCTGTTCTACATTAGATGGTAATAGTGGGTGATCTGTCTTCCTTGGATGATGTCACAGTTAGAACGTCAGACCAGGTGTGCCTACTATGAAGAAAAAGAGAGAGAGCAAAAAGTTAAAAGCTGAAATGATGACAGCCATTTCAATGTAATACAATGCAAAACTGGAGAACAGTAGACTGGAGAACAGTAGAAATCAGTAGAGTGAGAAAATTAGGCCCTGATGTCCTCCAGTAGCCTATGCCTATCACAGCAACACTATAGAGGTAGCTCAGGATAACATGAGCCACTCTAACTACAAGCTTTGTCAAAAAGGAAAGTTTTAAAATTAGTCTTAAAAGTAGACAGGGTGTCTGCCTCATGGACCAAAACTGGGAGTTGGTTCCACAGGAGAGGAGCCTGATAGCTAAAGGATCTGCCTCCCATTCTACTTTAAGAGACTCTAGGAACCACCAGCAGACCTGCAGTCTGAGAGCGAAGTGCTGTGTTAGGAATATACGGGGTAATCAGAGCTCTGATATATGATGGAGCTTGATTATTAAGGGCTTTATACGTTAGAAGGAGAATTTTAAATTCTATTCTTGATTTAACGGGAAGCCAATGAAGGGAAGCTAAAATTGGAGAAATATGGAAAGTGGCATAAGATAAGACTTCAAACTGCATTTTGTGGACTTCCTGATAGTAAAGAATTACAATAGTCCAGCCTTGAAGTAACAAATGCATGGACTAGTTTTTCAGCATCTAATTTATCTAATTTTGGTGATATGCCTGAGGTGAAAAAAGGAAACTCTGGAAACCTGTTTAATATGGGATTTAAATGACATGTCTTGGTCGAAACCAACACCAAGATTTTTTACTTTATTACCAGAGGCCAAGTTAATGCCATCCAGATTAAGTGATTGATTAAGAACTTTATTTTTTGAGGACTCTGGTCCAAAGATTACAACTTCTGTCTTGTCAGAATTTAAGTGCAGGAAATTTAAAGTCATCAAGACATGACTGCAGTCGAAGTAACTGATTGGATTCATCAGGATTTATGGATAAATATAGCTGAGTGTCATCAGCATAACAGTGGAAATTAATCCCATGCTGTCTGATAATTTTGCCAATCGGAAGCATATATATAGTAAATAGAATTGGTCCAAGGACTGAACCCTGTGGTACTCCACAAGTGACCCTAGAGTTTGAGGAAGATTTATTATTAACATGAACAAACTGGAATCTGTCCGACAGATAAGACTTAAACCAGCCTAATGCTTTTCCCTTAATCCCTACAGTATGCTCAAGTCTTTGTAGGAGAATATTGTGGTCAACTGTATCAAATGCAGCACTGAGATTTAACAGGACAAGTATAGACACAAGTCCATTATCTGAGGCCATGAGAATGTCATTAGTGACCTTCACCAGAGCTGTTTCAGTGCTATGATGAGCTCTAAAACCTGACTGAAACTCCTCAAGTAGTTCCCTCTGGCGTTGTTGTGCACCCGTTTTTCAGAGGGAAGAACGGGTGCACAACAATGCCAGAGGGAAGGAATGGGCGCACGACAGCGCCAAAGGGAAGGAACGGGCACATGGCAGCGCCAAAGGGAAGGAACGGGCGCACAACAGCGCCAAAGGGAAGGAACGGGCAAACAACAGCGCCAAAGGGAAACCCGCCGGGACGTGAGGGAAACGCCGGGGTATAAGGGAAGCAGGAATGTCTAAACGCCAGGGAACAAAAACAATCAGTTAAAAATAATCAGTTAATTAGCAGGACTCTGAAGAACTTGACTGCATACTGAGGAGCTAATTGTGCTATTTGATTCTGGTGTGTGGGGGCAGGGAAACCTCTAAAAGTTTCAGGACACCGGCTCTCGAGGACCGGAGTTGGCCACCCCTGAAATAGAAGAATCTAAAGAATTTGAAGAATGTGAAGAACTTGAAGGAATTTGAAAATATTTTAAGGAATTAGAAAAATTTGAAGAATTTGAAAAATTTTAAACATTTGAAGAATTAGAACAATTAGAACAATTGGAAGAATTTGAAGAATTTGAAAACATTTGAAGGAATTTGAAAAATTTGAAGAATTTGAAAAAATTTAAGAATTTGAAGGGATTTGAAAGACTTGAAGAATTTGAATAATGTGAAGAGTTTGAAGGAATTTTAAGAATTTGAAGGCATTTGAACAATTTGAAAAATTAAAAATATAAATAAAAAATGAGACAAATTAGTAACATTTGAAGAATGTGAAGAATTTGAAGGAATTGAAGAATTTAAAGGAATTTGTATTGATTTCAATGGGAGCAACCAAAAAAAAAACACGCACAAAAAGTAAAATATTTAAAAAAGTGTAAAAGTTAGCATAACCATGAGAAATAGCAGTCATGCCTGGAACGAGCCAAACGTTTTGATGCCAAAATTGTTGAAATCGGTTGAAGTATGCAGGAGTAGTTAGATGCCAACGGAATAATAATAAAGAAAAACAGGAAAACAATGAGAATGCTGTATAGCATTCTCACTGATAATAATATAGAAAAACAGGAAAACAATAAGAATGTTAATCAGTGAGTATAGCATTCTCACTGATAAACATGGATGTGTATGTGGGGTGTTCTAGTCATGTATCACAACTGTTTTACTGTGAATAACAGGAAACAGCTAAACAATAATCACCGTTGATATCATTAGGAGGAAATCCAGTATTAGCAAAAAACAGGCAAGTTGTCCCTTTTTTAACCTTTACTAGCACTCTGGAACTTTCCAGTTTGTTCAAGTTT
Source organism: Fundulus heteroclitus (assembly GCF_011125445.2). Taxonomy (NCBI): domain Eukaryota; kingdom Metazoa; phylum Chordata; class Actinopteri; order Cyprinodontiformes; family Fundulidae; genus Fundulus; species Fundulus heteroclitus. Next base: position 511,547 of record NW_023396520.1, read on the forward strand.
CCCATAATATCCAGGTCTGACAAAGTTTTTTTGGTCTTTTGGGAAGCTGAAAAATTAAACTCCGGTTGTGTTGGTGGCCGGTTTGAACAATTAATAGCAATGCACTGAACCATGTTGAATGGCATGTGATAGAATCTCTGCTTTGTCTCTCTTTGCTATTTTAAGTCTAATAATATTCTATGATTACAGTATAACAGCATCCAATCTGGTATAAAGATTACAGTTAACAGTTTGTCATTAATCTATTTTAAGCACAACCTCTGTACAATTTTATAGTAATATACTGAGTTTTTACAAAATCAATACAGCATTAACGCTTCAGGAGCTTAGTTTTTATTACAGTAAACCAAATGAACACTTATTTACTGCTTATTGTCAGGGCCATTTATTTTTAACTAACCTGAATTATTCTTTGGGTCAAGCAAGCTAGTCTTAACATATATTTATTTAATGTGAAATGATCTGGCCTGAACTTTTTTTAAGTCTATCTCTTTTTTCAAACTTTTAGCTAAACACTTCTATGATTCTTAGCAAGGCAATCTCCGAAATGTATCAGAATCAGAAATACTTTAATAATCCCAGGGGGAAATTGTTGTTTCAGTACAATCGCCATAACATAAACAAACAAACATTTCAGGGGGAGACGATTTACTGAGGCCTTGCTGTCAAGGTCAACCGCCCACATGGCGCTGCCATTACTCTGTGAAAAGATAGAGGCCACAAAAAAAGGAAGGTGGGAGGAAAAAAAACATAACTCATACTTTATCCTATAACAGGATACAGTTTGAGATATCAAAAAACCTCATGCACAAAAATCACAAATATAATGAGACACAAATAGCAGAGGGATAACATTGGAGATTTGTCGTGTGTAAGTTCATCAGTTTATATGAGCATCAGTTATGTGTGTCTGTTTGGGTGTGTTTATATATCCGTGAACGCTCTCCAGAGGCCATTGTCCTTGATGTTATCCGCCGGCCAACAGTTCAGAAAAGCATCCACAGGTGTCCGCGGGGAAGGACGGAGCGGGCGAGAGTTTCTGACCAGTCTCAGCCATAACAATCCAGGGGTTACATTGATAAGGGAAGGCAGAATCCAAATACTTTATTTGTTTATGAGGCAAGCTGCTCTGACTTTCCTGTCAGCTTTAGGTTTTTGCTGTCTCCAAATAGCAAATCCAATATTTCAAATTGTTGGGCTTTTCCGCATTACACTTCCAGAATTTTTTTCCATCTGCCCTTGAGTTCAACCACCAAAGCCAGTCTGCTCCTTCACCTTCCAGAAGGAGCAGAGCCGTATTTATGTTCAGAGCTGCAGTTCTCTTGACCAAAATTAACATTTTTGAAACTGGGGCGTTTATAATTTAATTCCAATTACTTTGTATAGACAAACAAAACATTCAACAGCGAAGACAAACACACAGATCTGTCAACTTTCACTTTTGAATGAGCGGGGAGCAGGGGGTGGCGGATTGTAGTTCAATCTCGACCTTCTGTCATTATTCAACTCACACACTCCGGTTTCATAAGAATTAATTTCTTTATCTGGAGCCTCTTTATTATGATGATTTCCACAGTAAATTTAACAGGTTTGGCCACGATTTGCAAAACCTAAGGTTCTTCACCTTAATGCATCCCCTACACCTCTTTTAGTTGTGCTACGTCACGTAATATTTATTAATTTTTCTTTCTTTCTTTACAATAATAATAATAATAATACATTTAATTTATACTGCACTTTCTATCAAAAGATCTCCAAGTGCTACAGGGAGAAAAAAAAAGCGTTAAAAAGCATTTATTTACTTTTATTTATTATTTTACTGTTTCATACTATTTAATACTGTTTTATACTGGTCAGTTTCTTTTTAACTTCACTTATCTATTATGTCGTCACTGTTAATCAGATTGGCTGCTTCTTTATGAGAAAACTAGCAGGCCATTAAACCCTAAATCTGACCTGGCTAGGAGCTATTTGAACACTAAGAATGTTCAAGGACTTTAAACCGAATCCAAATTGTAGGCCCATTTGTCAGAGGCAACTTCAATATAATGTACAGATGAAGATACATTTTCCTGTGTATATAATAAGGGAGCTCGAAACCCACTTTCTCAAGGTTACAGTATGTTTGGGGACAGGATCCAGGGTCCCTCGGACTCTTCACTAGCCACACGCAACGTTTTACCTATGCATTTGCAAACAATTTATTATGAAATATTCCTCTGCCCTCAAGATTAAAAAATCTGCTCACATAGGATATGACATCACAGCCCCTATAGATTTAAAAAGGAAATCTCACCTATTTTTGCAGCTTCTGGCTGAGATGTCATGTCCTGTATGGCCCCTCAACAAAAAAATAAAAATAAAAACAATCACTCAGGTCAGGAAGAATCACCATTTGATAAGAATAGACTGCAATCCAGTTGTGGTCACCACTGGTTATTTTTCTTGAAAGATGTAGTGTTCTTAAATTGTGGACTTCAGTGACTTCTGTAATAATGAAAAGACTCTTGAAACAGAAACTATACTTTAACATATTTTATATAAAAAGACAGAGGGATGTTTCCTGCTTTATACTGGACTCTCATACACAGAACAATGTGACACAGGTAGATTTCCAGACGTGAGGGAGGGTGAGAGAGTGCCCAACTCTCTGTTACGTCAGATTATATAGATTTGGCTCCTCCCATGTGGCCTTTGGGATACAGGGCATTGTGAGCTTGGCATCAGGTGTCCATTCTGCATGAGATAACTGTCCATTTTTTTATACGAGCAATCCGAGTGTTATCTGCTGTTTTCTGGTTAACTGCTTTTCTGCAGCTCAAGCCTATGTGACCTCATAATTCCTAACAATATAAAATGGTTTAACCAGCCTGTCTTTATGATTTGATACAACTGACTTTGTAAAGTGCCTTGTTCTAATGTGGTGCTATATAAATAAACTGAATTGAATTAAGAATGGGAACATACTTAAATGCCATATGTGGTTGACATGAACTGATATTGAATTAAGAATGGGAACATACTTAAATGCCATATGTGGTTGACATGAACTGATATTGAATTAAGAATGGGAACATACTTAAATGCCATATGTGGTTGACATGAACTGATCAGAAATGCCTAGATTATGGAGAATGTTTTTTTTTCTTTAAGAGCTATAATTTTATGTTGAAAATTTGTGATAAAATCATGCTTTTAATGTAAAATAATCATAATGGGAAATTTTTGTCATATTGTCCACCCCTTCAAGTGAGTCAATGGATGAATAAATGAATCGTTTATTTATATTGCACAAATTTACAACAGATGTCATCTCAAGGAACCAGCAGTCCTTGACTTGCAGAATGCATACCTCTTGAAAGAGAGCGCAGCCACATAAAGAAAATAAATATTTAACTTAAAAACTTGCGGCATACAACTTTAATTACAGTTTTAAGTACACACAAACAGGTTTTAAAATGTTTGAGTTTTTTGCCTATTCTTGGATTTTTTTAGGTTGTGTAATGATGTGTTACTTTTTGGGGTATTTTAGCCTACTTCATGTTGTCATGTGATTTCATGTGAAGCTGCCTGACCGGTAGTGAAACTGTGACTAATGAAACTGAACTCTGCTTACATTTTCCTTGGGTAAATAATACATATTTAGTGGCTGTTTGGGATTGGGAAATTACCATTTAACTCAATCTCAAATGTGTAATAATTTACTTTATTAGCAAAGTTAATACCTCTGGAAAAAATATTTTTAAATTTTTTTCTTTGTGTTCTCAGTTTGTGCATGTGGACTTTATTGCTTCTCATTTTTAAAGTGAATTTAAAATAGTATGTCCATATGGAGCATTACATGGTTCAGAATTTTGCACCTGGGAAGTGCATACTGACAGGGAGCTCTGACCTAAAGATGTGCAGTCCTTTTTAAGTTGCTCTTAAACATCAGGGTCATAGTGTTGGCATGTAGTATTATCATTAGTATAAATGATTAAACTCCCTCCAATTATTTCAATTTCCACATTCCCAGAACTATAGGATGACGATTTCATTCTGATTAATTAATTAGTACCAGGCCAAATAATAACTCAGAGTTCTCCCCAGAGGATAGAATAGCTCAGCCACGCTATACTGATTTTCAAATATAGTTTCTTTCCTATTTTCCTCCATCATTTTGCTAAAATGTCCTTTGGCCAATTCTCTTTATTATATAAATGCTTCTGATTGGTAAAATGACCAGACAGCATGGGATAAATTTCCATTGTTATGCTGATGACACTCAACTATATTTATCCATAAATCCTGATGAATCCAATAAATTACTTTGACTACTGGCATGTCTTGATGACATCAAAACCTGGATGACTTTAAATTTCTGATCCTCGGCTGCAGAAGCTGGCTCTTGGGACGTGGAATGTCACCTCTCTGGTGGGGAAGGAGCCTGAGCTAGTGCGCGAGGTTGAGATGTTCCGACTAGAGATAGTTGGGCTCACCTCAACGCATGGCTCTGGCTCTGGAACCAGTCTCCTTGAGAGGGGCTGGACATTCTTCCACTCTGGAGTTGCCCCTGGTGAGAGGCGCCGAGCTGGGGTGGGCATACTTGTTGCCCCCCATCTCTGTGCCTATACGTTGGGGTTATCCCCGGTGAACGAGAGGGTGGCCTCCCTCCGCATTTGTGTGGGGAGAAGGGTTCTGACTGTTGTTTGCGCTTTTGCGCCAAACGGCAGTTCAGATTACCCACCCTTTTTGGAGTCCTTGGAAGGGGTACTGGAGAGTGCCCCTCCAGGGGACTCCCTCGTTTTGCTGGGGGACTTCAACGCTCACGTGGGCAATGACAGTGGGACCTGGAGGGGCGTGGTTGGGAGGAACGGCTCCCCTGATCTGAACTCGAGTGGTGTTCTGTTGTTGGACTTCTGTGCTCGTCATGGATTGTCCATCACAAACACCATGTTCAAGCATAAGGGTGTCCATATGTACTCTTGGCACCAGGACACCCTAGGCCGTAACTCAATGATCGACTTTGTTGTCATTTCATCTGATCTGCGGCCGCATGTCTTGGACACTCGAGTAAAGAGAGGGGCGGAGTACTCCACCGACCACTACCTGGTGGTGAGTTGGCTCCAATGGTGGGGGAGGAAGCCGGTCAGACCGGGCAGGCCCAAACGTATTGTGAGGATTTGCTGGGAACGTCTGGCAGAGTCCCCTGTGAGACGGAGCTTTAACGCCTACCTCTGGGAGAGCTTTGAACGCGTCCCGAGGGAGGCGGGGGACATTGAGTCTGAATGGACCATGTTCCACGCCTCTATTGTTGAGGCCGCTAGTCGGAGCTGTGGCCGCAAGGCTGTCGGTGCATGTCGCGGCGGCAACCCTCGAACACGCTGGTGGACACCAGCGGTGAGGGTAGCTGTCAAGCTGAAGAAGAAGTCCTACCGGGCTTGTTTGGCCTGTGGGACTCCAGAAGCAGCTGATGTGTACTGTGCAGTCGAAGCGGCAGGTGGCTCGGCTGGTTGCCAAGGCTGGTTGCCAAGGCAAAAACTCGGGCGTGGGAAGAGTTCGGAGAGGCCATGGTGAAAGAATTCTGTACAGCTTCGAAGCGATTCTGGTCCACTATCTGGCATCTCAGGATGGGGAAGCAGTGCAGTACCAACACTGTTTATAGTGGGGGTGGTGTGTTGCTGACCTCGACTCGGGACGTCTTGCTTCGGTGGGCGGAATACTTCAAAGACCTCCTTAATCCCACCAACACGTCTTCCACTGCGGAAGCAGAGCCTGAGGACTCTGGGTCGGGTTCTCCCATCGCTGGTGCTGAGGTTGTCGAGGTTGTTAAAAAGCTCCTCTGTGGCAAGGCCCCGGGGGTGGATGAGATTCGCCCTGAGTACCTTAAGGCTCTGGATGTTGTGGGGCTGTTTTGGTTAACGCGGCTCTGCAGCATTGCATGGACATCGGGGGCAGTTCCTGTGGATTGGCAGACTGGGGTGGTGGTCCCCCTATTCTCAAAAAGGGGACCGGAGGGTGTGTTCCAACTACAGACTAATCACACTCTTAAGCCTCCCTGGTAAGGTCTATTCAGGGGTTCTGGAGAGGAGGGTCCATCGGATAGTCAAATCTCTGATTCAGGAAGAACAGTGTGGTTTTCGTCCTGGCCGTGGAAGACTGGATCAGCTCTCCACCCTCAGCAGGATCCTGGAGGGGGCATGGGAGTTTGCCCAACCAGTCTACATGTGCTTTAATAAGGGTTGTCAGGTCTCTGTATGACCGGTGTCAGAGTTTGGTCCGCATTGCGGGCAGTAAGTCGGACGTGGTCCTATTGGCTTCATCAGGGCATGATTTACAGCTCTCACTGGAGCGGTTCGCAGCCGAGTGCGAAGCGGCCGGGATGAAAATCAGTGCCTCCAAATCCGAGACCATGGTCTTGAACCGGAAAAGGGTAGAGTGCCTCCTCCGGGTTAGGGAGGATGTACTGCCCTTAGTGGAGAAGTTCAAGTATCTTGGGGTCTTGTTCATGAATGAGGGGAAGATGGAGCGAGAGATCGACAGGCGGATTGGTGCGGCGTCTGCTGTGAAGTGGGCACTGTACTGGTCCGTTGTGGTGAAGAAAGAGCTGAGCCAAAAGGCGAAGGTCTCAATTTACCGGTCGATTTATGTTCCTACCCTCATCTATGGTCACAAGCTTTGGGTCGTGACCGAAAGAACGAGATACCGGATACAAGCGGCCGAAATTTGTTTTCTCCATAGTGTATCTGGGCTCTCCCTTAGAGATAGGGTGAGGAGCTCAGTCATCCGGGGAGGACTCAAAGTAGAGCCGCTACTTCTCCACGTCGAGAGGAGCCAGTTGAGGTCGCTCGGGCATCTGGTTAGGATGCCTCCCAGACGCCTCCCTGGTGAGGTGTTCCGGGCATGTTCCACCGGGAGGAGGCCCAGGGGAAGACCCAGGACACGCTGGAGGGACTATGTCTCCCGGCTGGCCTTGGAATGCCTTGGGATTCCCCCGGAGGAGCTGGCCCATGTGGCTGGGAAGAGGGACGTCTGGGCCTCCCTACTGAAGCTGCTACCCCTGCGACCTGACCCCGGATAAGCGGAAGTAAACGGAGGGACGGACGGACTTTAAATTTCCTGCTTTTAAATTCTGACAGGACAGAAGTTGTCATCTTTGGACCAGAATCCTCAAAAATAAACTTCTTAACCAATCACTTAATCTGAATGCCATTAAATTGGCCTCTGGAATAGTAAAAAAAAAACTTTTGTGTTATTTTTTACCAAGACATGTCATTTGAATCCCATATTAAACAGGTTTCCAGGGTTTCCTCTTTTATTTCTGGAATATTTCCAAAATTAGAAATATTTTTTCCAGGAGTGACGCTAAAAAACTAGTCCATGCATTTGTTACTTCAAGGCTGGACTATTGTAATTCTTTACTATCAGGAAGTCCACAAAATGCAATTCAAAGCCTTCAGCTGATCCAAAATGCTGCAGCAAGAGCTCTGATGAAATCAACAAGAAGGATCATATTTCTTCTATTTTAGCTTCCCTGCATTGGCTTCTTGTTAATCAAGAATATAATTTAAAATTCTCCTTCTCACGTATAAAGCCCTTAATAATCAAGCTATATCATATATCAGAGCTCTGATTACCCCAATATGTTCCTACCAGAGCACTACTTTCTACTGCAGTCACTCTCAGACTGGAGTAGAAAGTAGAACGGGAGGCCGGTCTTTTAGCTATCAGGCTCCTCTCACGTGGAACCAACTCCTAGTTCTGGTCAGTGAGGCAGACACCCTGTATGCTTTCTCAATTCAAAACGTGATTTTTTTGAATTGAGAAAGTCTCCGGGATAGGAAGCGAAACGTCTTCAAACTTCGGAAAAAGTCCAGTTGTTTTGTTTTTTACGTTACTTAAGTGCCTCAAGATGACATGTATTGTGAATTGGCGCTATATAAATAAATTGAATTGAATTCAATCGAACATAGCCATTTAAGCTTGTGAAATTTAAAATTTATTATGTACTTTGGTTCCTTAAACTGTAGATGAGTTGAGTTTAAATGTAATTCTATTTATTTAATGCAGGGGTTCCCAAACTTTTTTAGCCGTGCACCACCTTCCATGTCCCAGCCGGGTTGACGCACCCCCGAGATTGATATATATATATATATATATATATATATATATATATATATATATATATATAAACGGTTGCAGTTACAACTCAAATGTCGTAACAAACCTTCTAATTTTGAGTCTGACGTACAATTTACGCCGCAAAATACAAACACAAAGTAGTTTGATTTCTCTCAATTATCTCAATTCTCTCTCTCACTCTCTCGAGTGAGAGAGAGAGAACTGGTGAAGTAGCACAGAGTAACAATAACTCTAGCGCTCCATAAAGATGTTATTAATCAGAGAAATTTTTCTCATTGTTTCACAGCTGTTACCTTCAGTAGGTAAACACGTTCACGGCAACACACCTTGGCTCCTTGCTGCCTCTGCCTCTTTAAAATGAACTGCACGGTGCAGTCTGCGCCTGACTGAATCGCAATGAAAAGTATTACAGATCTGTGCGTGAGCAGTCAAAAAATCGCGTCCATCACCACCCCCGAAGACCAGCGGTAACGAGAGCGGTGTGCGTGTCATGCGTGTCACTGCAGTGAAGAAACTAATTTATTTTATACATGATTATTCTTATTGTTACTGGTAAATTTTACTTAAAAATGGCCTGCTATAGATATTGCCTATTTGAAATGTCTTATAATATGTCTCATTCATGAATATTAAGCTGAAAGAAAAATTATGTCAACATTGTTTTGCTTGCTTCCACAGGTAACCACAATATTGAACAAACTTCATGGAGAAAAATAAAGGAATCTCTTTAAGATGACACGCACAGACCCTCCTGATATACTGGTATCAACTGTGCATCAAGACATAAAAGTGATTCCTATATCTTCCCACTACAAGTCCTTGCAACCCTCCAAACAATGTAATTTCACAAATTACACAGCACTGGAGGACATTAAGAGCAAAGTTAGTAAGTGGCACTGTCGGACCATTCACTATAAGTCATTGGAGCACCTCAAATCAAAAAATTCAATGGAGTCCCCATACAGAAAAGCTGATCCGCATGCAGTCAACTCGGATGTTGCCTGGAATGCCCTGGGCCGACAGCAGAGATACCGTTTTTCCGCTCCAGACATTTTTACTCATAGATTAGCTCCTCAATCAGCAGCTGCAGATAGGGCGAGGGAAGTAGTTATGTCTGAAAATAAAAGAAGAACCAGGTCAAAAAGTGCCTCTCAGGTTCAGACCGGATTTACTCCTGTGGCGTTTGAAGAATCCTCATCATCAGGAAGGAAGGGAAGAGAGTCCAAGAGAGCTCTCAGAGACCCTCGCTTGAGAGCGGAAGCGTCACCACGTAGGGAGTCATCTTATGCAGCAACAAGGACTCATATGCATGAAGTTCATCCCATTAAGTTGCAGCCTCAAATCGGTGATAGCAGTAGATATTCACCACACTATGCTTATGATAAATTTGAGGACGGAAGTCTAGATAAATCAGCAACTAGCCCCCATGTTAAGTGTCGAGTGGATATTAAGCCTGACGATGCAGCATTACATCATTCAGGTCGGAAACAGACAACACCCGCAATGGACATTCCTTGGCAGAGGCACCACAGTGCTGGGAGGAGTCTTACTGTGCCACGTCATTTCTCCTACTCCAGAACTCCAACTTCCACTGACTCAATCGGTGCAGAAAGTAGGCAAGCTTATCAATATTCCCACAGCATGCCAGATAGTTACCTACAACACATGGAGCTTCCTTTACAAAGAATGCCTTCTTCTGGTAATTATTATGGTAGGGAACACAGAGCTCACTCCAGTCCTAATGTGCCAACCAAATTTTTTTATGCAGATGATGCTGCTAGATATGTCACTGCTCCTGCTCCAAAACCAGGTTCTTTTTTTCATGATGAACGTTACATACCAGGTAAAGCATACACCCCCAAAGTACAATATGTGCAAGATCCAAGAACTCGAATAGTGCATGCTGTAACTACTAGACCATATTATTCTGAAATGGAGCCCTACCCGTACTCTGTGCAGACAGGGTACCCCAAACCTTATGCAGCAAATGAGTCAGGGCCGTACATCATAAGTACACCCCCCACAAGTATAATGTATGGTGATGATCCAAGAACTTATCAAATTCAGACAGCACCACCAAGGTTTTATTATTCTAGTGACATGTATGCAGTGCCAGCAGAGCACCATGTCCCAGCAAGGGCATACTATACTGAAGGTCGAAGACATGCTAGAGTCATTCAGTCACAAGCTGATGACTGGTATGGCTCTGATGCATCTGGTTATTCTACCAATCCAGCCTCTTATGTATCTCAGATCACTCCAACCAGACTCCGACAAGAGCCTGAGCTAACGCCATGGTATACCAACCCATGTGTAGAACCTCAAAAAATAGGTACAGATTCCAAATCTTATTCAAGGTCTTGGGACAACATTCTCAACTCACGTGTAGAAAGAGAACAACCCCTTCCTGTACAGAGAGGTCAGAGCTATGATGATCTTCTGGACTCCAGGAAGCCTTCCACAGCCATAGGTGACAAACCAAAACCAGTGGTAGTCAATCTTTCTAGTTCACCAAGACGTTATGCAGCCTTATCCATGTCTGATAACTCACTTATTGACAAAAGCCCAACAGAGACAGCAAAAAGTCTCACAAGTAAACTTTGGTTTGTCACTCCTGAGATAACAATCACTGATAATGACATTAGACCAGGAAATCTTAACAAGGCTGAAGGACGGTCTGCAAGTTGGGACATTATTGACTCCAGAAACACTGAAAGTCTAGAATTGCACACTTTTGCAAGCTCAGCCAAAGAAAAGACACATGATAATGCCTCACTTCAACAAAGCCTTGAGCAGCTTGATGAGCTCCTAGCAGATCTTGTGACTGACTACAAGCCACCCAGCAGACGAACAAGTGAGGAGATTCTGGACCAGTTGAAGAAGTTGATTGATGAGGAAGAAGCAGTATCTCTATCCAGAAAATGCTCAAAGGCAGATACAGATGAACCACCACCTCTGGACAAGCAGCCAACTTCAATCAAAATTAATCCTGATGTTTTTCGTGAGATGGATGGGGCAAGTGATGCAATAAAAACTGCAGAAGAGTGCTCTCCAGATCAAAGCCCAGATGAGGATGATACAATGATGTGCTCTAACAATAAGTGCCGGAGAACAGAGACCTTATTCAATGCTTGTCTTTATTTTAAGTCCTGTCACAGCTGTTACACCTACTACTGCTCTCGGAACTGTCGTAGAGAGGATTGGGACATGCACAAAGAAAGCTGCTTGTATGGAAGAATTGGTAGTACATGCCGCCATATTATTAAACACTGCCGGGAGACTGTAGAAGTCCACAAAGCCTTCTCCCGTATTGCCAAAGTTGGCTACCTTTCTCGGGGTAGGGGGGTTCTCTTCCTTGGTTTTCCAAACCCTTCTTCATCTAGTAGCTTCCTGCAGTATGGGCTGAATAGTTTGCCAATGTCTCCTACATACCTGTCTCTTCGAGAGCTTGATAGCTTCAAGGACAACCTGGGTGAATACTGTAATGAGCTGCAGGAAGCTGGTAAAGAGTATGACCCAAATGAATGTTTCATCTTGAATGTATCCATTGCTGTGGGTGAACAGCTGCCCGATGGGCCATCGCCAAGGAATCAAGCACCAACAGTCAGAAAATATGCAAAAATTGCATTGGCTTCCTTTAGTCCTGAGAGAAAGGTTCAGAAGAAAGAGAGTGATATGGAAACACTGATCCTTACGCCACCCCCTGGAACAGCAGATATTGACATGGAAGGAGAGGAAGGTCGGAAGGCACGAGAAATCTGTTTTATCAATATACAACGTGAGCTGAGAATGAGAGGAGTTTTCCTACGCCATGAATACCCAAATGTGTATCAGCAGCTATGTGAATTTGTGGAAAGCAACAGAAGGTTCACACCTACAACTATTTATCCAATTGATAAGAGGACTGGTAAACAGTTTATGTGCATGATCATGGCTGCTTCTGAGCCCAGAACATTGGACTGGGTCGGCACACCACATCTCCTTGATGACATCATCTAAGGGCATCTTTTGTTAAAGATAGATGTGTAAAGAAATGCATAAAAATTGTTGCATAAATTTCTATTGGGCCAACTATAAACAGTTGTGCAAAGTGCAACTGTATAAACCTACCTGAATTATATACATTTATGTATGTAATTTTAATAAAGTCTGCTTGGTCAGTATTATTTGTTTTCAAAATATTTCTTATCACGTGTAGAGGAAAACTATATATTAGGTATTAATTTTAATCATAAAAACTGCTTTAAGTCTACCACAAGTTATTTTCCACGTTCTATACTGTTGAAAGACAAGTAAAAAGTGATTATAATTTTATCCTGAGCCTTTTTAAATGACGGTCTACATCTGTGTGTACAACATAAATATTTTAATATCTAACTTTAATGGTATGACATGCTGGAAATAAGAAACATTATTTTCTTAGCAACGCAAATACTTTCTATGCAAAGTTATTTCATCAATCGAGTACCACATTCCTGCAGGTGTAGCATCTGCTCTAATGTATGATTCATATATATTATCTAATACATCCTGAAGCTGGTGTAAAAAATAAAATTTTGATGGATCTGTAAATTCTTATCATGGGATATAAATGATGACTGACAAAGAAACTTCTTGTGCTGCTTGAAATATCTATTAGAAATATAAATGCCCAAGCATTTATATTGATAAGGAAAAAAGTACTCTTAAAAATGAATGGACCTTCCTGTCCAAAAGCATACTTAGAAAAACTCATATCACCATATCAGTTTCTTTTCTGTTTTTCTGTAGAAGAAAACCCTTCAGAATGGGTGTTAAAATGGTGCCAGTTACCAGCCCCGCTAGTGGTGTTGGCCTGTACTCTTCAGTTTAAACACTGTGAATAGGTGAAAGTTATCTAATACAAAAACTCCACTTGGTCAAATACCACGATATAATGCAACTTCTTTAAAATACTATTTTATGAGTTGTCTTTTTAGATATTTTCACAAATGAATCTATAGGAGTAATTGTCCTTTGAACAAAGTGAGCCAGATTTTGGCACAGTAGCTGTATGGTAGGCTTCCAAAATAGGAACAGAATAAGTTAGCTGTGTATTTGTGCTGATCTAGGTTTATTACAAGTATGATGTCCTTTTTGGTTTAGCAAATCAGAGTCATTACCTTGCTTATTAGATACAAAAATGTAGAACGTTTAATGATACTACTTAGCCATATTGCCTCACTCTTTTTTAAGGTTAACTATATCTGCTGACTGTGTATTTGTAGCATCCTAAATCTTACTTTTCCTATCAACACACCTTGAAATTGTTGCGGTAAATTGAAGAAAAAAAAGGACGTTGTTTGAATTTATTGTATGTTTGAATGCTAATATTCCTTTTTTTTAAAGATCTTTCAGCTGACATCTTTCATACATACAAATCTCAATATATCACAAATGTGTAAAATTGTTACTAATCGCAAATAAAGGCTGATCAATTGTCCTTTAGCTATATACCCTTCTCAACCTTTCTCAGAATCTGTAACACAAAATACAATGAAACTTGAGGTTTACATATTTTTTAACTTACCAAGAAAATTTGGTGTACACAATTCCTGAAAAGTTGGATGGCTGCATGTGATTTAATTTCCCTTCTCTAATCTGATCTTAACATGATGTTAGTTATTGCAACCTGCTTAATGAATGGGCTTGTGAAAGTGAATACAATGCTGTGCAAGATTTGTTTTTTTGTTTTTAGTTACCATGTTATCACAATGAGAGACCTCACTAAAATGTTTAGAAAATCCTGTAATCTTGTATTTTTTATACTTTCAACATATGTGTGTGTCTGTTTATAAACCATGTCCAATAAATGGAACAGGAACTGCCTTCTGTCTTTTCTCATGCGAACATTTGTTCAAACTTGACAGTCAATCTGTTTAATAAAGGTCTTTACAGACAAGAAGAAACTGGGAAATTAGGAGTAAGTTTTTCTTGTTGACCAGTTGAGTACCTCTGATTTTAATTTAATAACAGACCAAATATTATGGATGTTAGGTCTGTACGACAGGTAGAGCAACTGAGCAGGTGGATTCACACTGGTTACTGTATAGTGGAGTTTTTTGTTGTCTCCTTTATTACTTGGACTTCCTGTTTATGATGTCTTGCTGAAAGCAGATGTTCCTCCAAAGATTTGCCTATATTTAAACAAAAATAGCAATGTAGGTGAAACTAGCCTTTGCAACTATTGTACCCCAATGCCGTTAAAGAACATTCCTAATGTGTGCTTCTACTTATAACCCTCAGTATGCCAAGGATTTTTTTTTTACTTTCATTTCAACCAGTAAATTTCTACTGTGCCTCATAAATAAAGATGGATGTTACTCTAGGACACTGCCTGTTTTTTTTATATGGTTAGTATGGTTTTCATTTTTCTTTTTGATCCTTATCCAATGACTTGGACTACTCAGAGCAAAGGTTTTTTGAAAAGACATACAGTCAAAATGAAATCCCTTTTAAAAAGATTCATAAAATTTTTTGGCCCAGAAGTTAAAGGTTGGGGACAAATGTTTCTTCCAAAAGGACAATAGTACTAATCATAAAAAGAAAGAAGTTACAAAGTGGGTTAAGGACAAAAAGCCAATTTTTGTGATGGCAATTGAAAGATCCTGATCTTTCTGTTGGTCTTATGACAGAAGAGATGGCGCCATAAGTGGCTGTCGCCTACAGCTCTACCTTTGTTTGTTTTTCAACTTTTACCTGGTTGTCCATTATTTTATTACTAGTTTATAATGGAGAATATTGCAAACTGCAACAGTCGTATTGCTTTCACATGCAAACAGCTGATCACACTGAGTGGGCCTGTATTGCTGCCTGCTGAGAGGCCTGTGATGCCGAAGGAGCTGAGGAGGAGATGTCGGGGGTGCAGAGCCACACTTGGAGTCAAGGACAATAAGAAAATACATAAATCTACGTTTCCAGTGTTCATGATGGGGAACGTGAGGCCCTTAGGCAAACAAGGACAAGCTTGTAGTGCTGGTAAGGACCCATGAGAATACCGTAAGTATAATGCTCTGTGTTTTATAAAATCCCAGTTGCACTCACATCCCAGATGACAACATCGCAGTACCTGCAGGGTCCGAAATTAACAGTCGCCAAATGCGAGTAAGCGGGCTAGCTGCCACATGGCGAGTAAATGTTTGTACCAAATAAATTAAAAACAACATAAAAATAATAAAACCCATCTGGGCTGCGGATGACCCGTTCACAGCTCTGCCCATCCAGAGCTCAGTCGAAACTCTGCCTTCTGCGGAGCAGGAGGCATGGGGGAGAGCGGCTCCCAGATAAAGCCTTTATTCACAACCAGTCATGGCTGCACGCTGAATTAGAAAACAGTTCTGCTAACCAGATACAGTCGAAAACGCCAATTAGTCTGTTAATAAGTTTTGTTCTTATCTATTCTGTATTTTTTTAACTACGTGTGCTGTGTTTCTGTGCTTCACCGCTCTTACTGCACCCCCGGCCCTGTCGGTGCCAGGTGGTTTTATCAGCGGCCAGCCTTCAAAATGTGAATCACTACGTTTAATGTTCTTCCACTCATACCAAATTGTCCCAATTGAAATGAATAGGAGAGTCAGTAGCTGTGTTTCATGCTCTTTTGTTTTTAACGACACAGAATCAGCGGTGCATGGTTCCTTGCGCTTGAATTCAGGTGCGCAAAATTATGTTACATGAAATTTAGGTGCGCACTTTTAAGGGTCATTCTAAGGAACTCATATACTCAGACCCATTTTTCCTTCTCTCCCGTCTGAAGGAGCCCTTTACAGTCTTCATTTATCCGTTTTTCCCACTGTTTATCCAGCAGCTGGATCATGCGTAAAGACGCAACGCGAACCCCTGCGTGCTTTAAGTGTTGCAGCTGAGGGAAAAATGTTGGACTGTATAGGCTTGATGAAACTCTGCCTCATTCACAAATGAGACCAACATAGATGGAATAATGATTGTTGTGTTGTTCAATAAAACAAGCGTGACGACTCGGTGTTCATTTTGTAGAACTTCTTTTACTGCTTCATTCTGCATTGCCTTACAACTCTACACTTAACCTAGGGAGTCTCCCTCTAGTGTCCAGGCGGCATATTGCCAGTGAACTCATCAGGTTCAAACCATAACCATATTACATTACACCACAATGATAATCTGTAGTGTTTTTTATTGCCTGGATGTGAATCTGATAATTCATGTTGTGCCTTTTATAATAAACTTATTATTTTCCTATCAAGGGTAGGAAACAAAGATTTCCCAGTCAGCCACGCCCCCAACCACGCCCCCCAAAAAGTAACATAATCTCACTCTTAATTTTGGTAAAAATTGAAAGGTCTGGTGAGGATTAATATTTTGGCCGGTTAAAAAATATGCCTAGCCGGTTGATTTTTACATCTACTGGCCAACTTGGCCGGTGAATCAGGAAGTTAAGTTCGGACACTGAGTACCTGGCTTTAAGACTGT
Organism: Fundulus heteroclitus; assembly: GCF_011125445.2. Lineage (NCBI taxonomy): Eukaryota > Metazoa > Chordata > Actinopteri > Cyprinodontiformes > Fundulidae > Fundulus > Fundulus heteroclitus. The sequence continues at coordinate 528,131 of NW_023396520.1, forward strand.
TCAGGCTAACAGAGACTTAATGTGCAGCAGTAAGAAGCAGGGAGGGGGGATTAAACTGTCCATGAAAGAGAGGTGGTGTAACCCAGGACATGTACATGTTAAGGAACATCTCTGCACCCAGAAAATTTTAAATTCTGCTGGCTGTGGAAATCTGGCGGTATTATCTGCCATGGGCGTTCGTGTCCACCATTGTGATCACTTTCTGCATCTGTCCATTAGCTGATACCATGGTCGCATGTGACCTCATTAGCTATACCAATACTACTTTAATAGCTAAACACCCAGATGCATTCGTGGTCATTACAGGGGATTTCAACAATGCTCCACTGGACAATTTCCTGCCACACTTTCACTAATACGTTGATTATCCCATCAGATAAAATAAAATACTCTTTTTTATTTGCTAATATCAGAGATGCTTACAGTGCCACATGCTCTTGATGGCCTTGGCAGATTGGATCACAACCTGCTCCTGTTGTCTCCCAGGACTGTTCCCATTGTACAGAGAACGCCTGTCCCCTCAAGCACAGTGAGAAGGTGGACACAAGATGCTCTTGAGGCACTACAGATCCAACGTTCCTTGATCCAAACCTAAGATGGCCACCAGTTTTCAATGTGGCAGTCTCGTAAAATAGGGGAAAAAAAATTTCTCAGCGTAAAATGTGTATAAATAGAAACATGCTACTGATCTAGTTAGATGAAACAACCAAATAAAACCTTAAATACATGAAATATAAATATATGGTCTTTGGGAGCAAGAAAAGCCTGAAAGCTGAAGGGTACAATGTAGACCAAAAGCGCTTGTAGTGTCTCAAAAAAAAAAATCCACACTTTAGCTTTTATAGAGGGATTACACAAGCTAGAGATGAACCTGGATGTACAGTTGGCCAAACAGCTGATCTCTTGTCATCGTTTATCATTTAGAAATAAGATTGTGATACCATCACTGAGCTACAGTCATCTCATAACATAATGAATTGATTGGTTATGAATGGTCATATTATGAATCAAGGGATTGTGGTCCAGGAAAGGACAACATTCGAGAATGGGGTTTTACAGCTGAAAGATTTGTGGCCCTAATAGAGGTTAATTGTAAAGTACTTCCACTACATCTGGGGATTTTCTGAGACATCTGCTTGACCTACAAAGTTGGACAATGAAACTGAAACACCTCTCATTTTAGTGTGGGAGGTTTCATGGCTAAATTGGACCAGCCTGGTGGCCAATCTTCATTAATTGCACATTGAAGAAGAGCAGAGTGTGAAGGTCCAATTAGCAGGGTAAGAGCACAGTTTTGCTCAAAATATTGCAATGCACACAACATTATGGGTGACATACCAGAGTTCAAAAGAGGACAAATTGTTAGTGCACGTCTTGCTGGCGCATCTGTTACCAAGACAGCAAGTCTTTGTGATGTATCAAGAGCCACGGTATCCAGAGTAATGTCAGCATACCACCAAAAAGGACGAACCACATCCAACAGGATTAACTGTGGACGCAAGAGGAAGCTCTCTGAAAGGGATGTTCGGGTGCTAACCCGGATTGTATCCAAAAGACATAAAACCACGGCTCCCCAAATCACGGCAGAATTAAATGTGCACCTCAACTCTCCTGTTTCCACCAAAACAGTCCATCGGGAGCTCCACAGGGTCAATATCCACGGCCGGGCTGCTATAGCCAAACCTTTGGTCACTCGTGCCAATGCACGGTTTGACGAACATGAAAGTGAAGTTGAACATCTCCCATGGCCTGCACAGTCACCAGATCTAAATATTATTGAGACACTTTGGGGTGTTTTGGAGGAGCGAGTCAGGAAACATTTTCCTCCACCAGCATCATGTCGTGACCTGGCCACTCTCCTGCAAGAAGAATGGCTTAAAATCCCTCTGACCACTGTGCAGGACTTGTACATGTCATTCCCAAGACAAACTGATGCTGTATTGGCCACAAAAGGAGGCCCTACACCATACTAATAAATTATTGTGGTCTAAAACCAGGTGTTTCAGTTTCATTGTTCAACCCCTGTAGTATTGCAGCAGATTGTGACCTAGATGGGGTGAGGGCCACCATGAAGGAATTTAGGTTTAGTGAGAAAACACACGTACACTGCTGATGGTATAAAATGGTTTTCACGCTAAACCAGGTCATTTCCCGGAACAGTTTGGGTTCCATTTCTCGGTCATTTTGTCCTTTTCCATCTTTAACTTTGGTTTAAAAAGTGTTACTTTAGTCTGCATAGTTCTGTGTTGACTAAAGTACAGAATAAACAAATAAATGCTTTAACCCAGGGTTGTAAATCCAATCATCATTATCACATCATTATGAAAATCAACAATGAGTTAAAGAATACTACATATTCTTCAAATAATCAAGGCTATATTATGATCTGCAAAGAAACATTTGTCAGGGCAAAATTAAACATTACCTTCCCACATTGAGTGAATTTGGGTTTGAGTTACTGACTGAATCAGCAGTAAAACCAAGCTAATCTAAAGTTAGTTATAAAGCAACAGAGAATGAAATTATCAGAATGGCCAAAATAAAACCAGAGCAAGTTTTGTGCAATTATTGATTCAAATTAATGAAATACTCACGTGAAACAGAGTAAGGGCAGCAGCTGATTTACACTACATTGTGAAATAAATATGCAGTATGCATGATTACAAACAACATTTGGAGTAACTAAAACACGTACAAAAGAGACAGCAGTGTCTGAGAGACAATGTGAATGGTTCATGATCAGATCAGAAGCTGTGACCATTAGCATGTTGCAAACACATATTGAACGTAATCTTATCTAAAATGTGGAGACCGAGGGTCTTTTTATAAGGCATTAAATATTTGTTCATGTTGCTTTTGGACCGGTCGGCAGACGACGCAGTCAACCTGGCCCTTCACTACATTCTCCAGCACCTGGACTCCGCAGGTACCTATGCCAGGATCCTGTTTGTGGATTTCAGCTCTGCCTTCAACACAATCATCCCAGCTCTGCTTCAGGAGAAGCTCTCCCAGCTGAGTGTGCTTGACTCCACCTGCAGGTGGATTGCAGACTTCCTGTCTGACAGGAAGCTGCACGTGAAGCTGGGAAAACACACGCAAGCGTATTGCTGTCACTCGAAAAAATAAAATTTTCCTATTTATATTGGACAAACGTGATAATTATATTGTATAAACATGATAGTATATTGTATAAACATGATATTATATTGTATAAATGTGATAATTATATTGTATAAACATGATAGTATATTGTATAAATGTGATACCTATATTGTATAAACGTGATAACTTTTTCCAGATGGTGGTGCTAATATGCTTTTAGTCTGACTCATTGAAGATGAAGAAGAAGCATGTGCGTCATCTACTCGGGAAGTAAAATGGCAAATTTACATGAATTGTAACAGGAGGGTTTTTTTTACTTTTTTTTAAACAAATTCAAAATACAATTTCAAAACAGCGGAAATATACAATTGAACATATGCCATCCATAACAGTTTTTATAATATAAAAAAACAATATAAACAAATCAAAAGAAAAAAGGAAAGAAAACAAGGAACACAGGGGTTTAGCTAAAGCAGGGGTCACCAAACTTTTTTCTCTGGGGGCCACATTATCATTCCTCACTGTGATGGGGGGGCCGGGTCAGCTATATAACATAGAATTGTATGAGCAAGACCAAACTGACCACCAGAAGGCCTCATTGTGTAGTAGAGATTACTAGCCTGGCACAGCCATATTTGTTTATCTTTACTAGTTGTTTGCAAAAGTAATAATCGAGTCTTCACACTTTGTTTTAATTTGAAATACCACCGATATTCCATTTATTTATTTTAGAATACAAATAACATCAAAGCTGTCAAGATAAGAAACATCTGCCTAGTTGAGGTGATTGACACTGGCAAAGGTGAGTGAAAAATTATAAATTATAGGTAGGCCTGTTGAAATTAATAATAATATTAATAATAATTGAGTGCAGTATTTAACAACAGGTCAAATAAATAGGCCTATAAAATAAATTAATTAATTAAAAAAACATTGAAATTATAATAACATGAGTAATAGAACTAGTCAGTTCTTATGCCTACCCAGGTGAGCATGCTCAGTAAACATTTTTTAGGTGAAGGAAATGAGCAGTAGGCTCGAAACTAAAAACAGAATACACTAATACAGAATAATGGGAATCAAAATCAGTAGGTGAGCTGGATTTGTACTTGTTGATGAATTGTGCTGTCTTTGGGATAGGGTCAGCAACAGCAATCTCCTCTCCTCACTTCAGGGTGCCTTCTGAAGCCCTGGCATGGAGAGATGACAGATTGAACACAAGAAGCACCATATTCAGTAAATGACTAGATGTGCTGCTGTCTTATTTTCTCTGTGACATAATTTTACAAAATATGTAGCAAATTAAAAGATTAAAAATTAAAATTAAAAGCCTTCATATTTATAGCAATTAAAATCAGTAATTGTAAAATCAATGTGCTTACCATATCAGTGTGAACTGTGTGCTTGCTTCTGGCTGGTGAGAAGTTCAATGTCTGGTTGCAGTCTAGTGGTAGCCAGTCTCAAGGTCTGATGCAAGTGCTTATCTGTGAGTCTGTTCCTTGTTGCATTCTTTTCAATTCAATTCAATTCAATTTTATTTATATAGCGCCAAATCATGAAACATGTCATCTCAAGGCACTTTACAAAGTCAAGTTCAATCATATTATACAGATTGGGTCAGATTATACAGATTGGTCAAAAATGTCCTATATAAGGAAACCAGTTGATTGCATCAAAGTCCCGACAAGCAGCATTCACTCCTGGGGAAGCGTAGAGCCACTGGAAGAGTCATCTGCATTGTACATGGCTTTGCTGCAATCCCTCATACTGAGCAAGCATGAAGCGACAGTGGGAAGAAAAACCACCCATTAACGGGAAGGAAAAACCTCCGGCAGAACCGGGCTCAGTATGAACGGTCATCTGCCTCGACCGACTGGGGTTACAGAAGACAGAACAGAGACACAACAAGAGAAACAGAAAAGCACAGAAGCACACATTGATCTAGTAATCTGTTCTACATTAGATGGTAGTAGCGGGTGAGCCGTCTTCTCTGGATGATGTCACAGTTAACAGAACGCCAGACCAGGTGTACCTACTATGAAGAGAAAAGAGAGAGAACAGAAAGTTAAAGCAGAAATGACAACACATAATGCATAATTGAAGAACAGTAGAACTCAATAGAGTGAGAAAATTAGATCCTGATATACTCCAGTAGCCTAAGCCTATAGCAGTAAAACTATAAAGGTAGCTGAGAGTAACATGAGCCACTAGTTATAATTTTTGTCAAAAAGAAAAGTTTTAAGCCTAGTCTTAAAAGTAGACAGGGTGTCTGCCTCACGGACCAAAACTGGGAGTTGGTTCCACAGGAGAGGAGCCTGATAGCTAAAGGATCTGCCTCCCATTCTACTTTTAGAGACTCTAGGAACCACCAGCAGACCTGCAGTCTGAGAGCGAAGTGCTCTGTTAGGAACATACGGGGTAATCAGAGCTCTGATATATGATGGAGTTTGATTATTAAGGGCTTTATACGTTAGAAGAAGAATTTTAAATTCTATTCTTGATTTAACAGGAAGCCAATGAAGGGAAGCTAAAATTGGAGAAATATGATCCCTCTTGTTGATTTTCATCTTGCATTCTTGGTTTGCTTCATGAGGGAAAAGGTTTGCGCACAGATGTAGGTGCTGCCAAAAATTGTGGACATCCTCATTGCATGCTGTTTAATGTTTGGGTAGGTTTCCTCTGGGAGCGCAGCATAGAACTCAATGATACTGTCAGACTTGAACGCGTCTTTAATGATATCACAATTCTGCAACTCAGCTAGTTCAAACTGAAGAGAAGGAGGGGCATCATTTATGTCAGGAGCAAAGGGGTTCTGGAACAAGCGTATTCCTTTACCGTTGACATGAAGCTCACGGAACCGCGCACTGAACTCTCCCTGCAGCATTTCCAGTGCATCATTGCAGTTTTCGACTGGGAACAGGACAGCTGGTTTCTCAGCGCTGTAGCTTTGGGTAACAGGGAGATGCGTGAAGTCCAGCTTTTGGACTTGTCGCACAAGCAGCACTAGTTTGACCTTGAACGCTTTGATGTGGGAATACATGTCACTGATTAGCTTGCCTTTTCCTTGGAGCTGCACGTTAATGTGGTTCAATATTTCAGTCACATCAGTTAAAAACGCGAGGTCCCATTTTCATTCTGGCTCGGTCAGCTCTCGTACGTTTCACCTTTAGACTGCAGGAAGGTGTTAATTTCAGGTAGCAGGTCATAGAAACGGCGCAGCACTCTGCCTCGGCTTAACCCTCGGACTTCTGTGTAATACAGCACAACCTCGTAGGCTGACTCAAGCTCGGAGAGAAAGGCCTGGAACTCTCTGTGTTTCAGCCCATGTTTTCGGATGTAGCTGACACAGTGCACAACCACCTTCATGACAGACGCCCATTTAAGAACTTTGCAGCATAGTGCTTGCTGGTGAATCAGACAGTGGACTTGTAGTGGGGGGGTGAGACCTCGTTCCTCGAATTCGCTGTTCAAGCGCCCTACTAGCCCCCTCGTTGTGCTAACCATACTAGGTGTGCCATCCGTAGTGATGCTGGCCAATTTAGACCAGTGTAGATCCAACTCTTCCATTGTTTTGCACACTTGGACAAAAATATCCTCTCCTGTCGTAGTACCTTTGAGACTGTTCAGAACCGGTTCCGTGTTTTCCAATTCTGTGGCACCGTTTTGCAGCTCGCTAAACGATTCTCTTTTCGATTCCGTCGTGCCGCGGCTCTTAGCAGCACTACGTTAGCACAAAGTTTTTTTATGCAAGTTACGTCACGTTTTATACGCAAGTTACGCAAACGGCGTTCAGTAAGCACGTGTGCATAACTTGCGTACGACGTGACCAGGCTTAAGGCAAAACAAAAACAAAAATGCCGCCCCATTGGGTAAACGGGAAAGTTTAGCTTAATTTTAAGGAAGAGAAAGATGGCAACGAGGCGCTTTGCAATCGTTGCAAAGTGGCATTTACATCCGTGGGAGGAAATACATCCAACAGGCAGAAACACCTGCGCACACAACATGGCATACAATTTAATGAATGCCGTGTTTTTGATTCTTACCGGACAGAAGCTAAACTTACGACCAGCATGGAAGGCAACTCTGGTGGTAAGCAGCTATTTTTACATCACTGGCTGGTTCCTAGTAAATCATATGCCATTTCTGGAAATAAACCATTTTCCTACCTCTCTTTGGGGTTATTAAGGGAGTGTGCCTTTCTCACTAATCCAGCCCTTCATTGATAGCATGTTTAATTAGATCTACTGGTAGCTGGAATTATTACAGGATTCTAGCTATTGCAATGGATGTAACGAAACATGCTACAAAGTTGCTCCGCAGTTCAGGGAGCGAGAGACAGGTGACGCTCGTTTATTTAAATCAGGGGGGAGATGAGTTTATTTCCCAAAATTGTACAGTAATGCTTTTTCATTAAACGGATGGCTTCTCCATTAGATTTAGATGACTGAGGTTATCTAAAGAAAGATTAATAAGCAACTGTCATAAAAAACTTACATTTTCTTGTATTCTAAACAACTCATCTACAGTATTTAAGTTTGTTCTTATATTCCTTTTTTTATTTAAACAGATATAAATGTTACTCCAGTTGCACATTTGCTGTGGACATCTTGACCTTGTTAGTTTGTAAGGTCGTGTGGTAGTTAAGTAAACAAAGTTGATGCTCATCATCAAACTGTTTGTTCTCATTTTTCCCCAAATTGGAATCGAAAAGAGAATCGAAAAGGAATCGAATCGTTTCACAGAATCGATAAGGGAATCGGAATCGTGAAAATCTTTTCAATTCCCAACCCTACTTCAAAGTAGAGCAGTTGTGCCGTGTCCTGTACGTCATTGCTCTCATCCATGGCCAAAGCAAAAAACTCGAATTCTGATGCTTTCTTAATCAGCTGGTCATACACATGACCAGCTGACAACGTTTCGTGGTGACGACGCAAATTATATTCCTTGAAAACCGCCACACTTTTTTTACATATAATACACACCGCACGGTCCTTACACTGAACAAAAAAATAATCATTTGTCCACTGTTCTTTAAAAACTTTTCAACTTTTCTTTTATCGCTAGTCATTTTGCTGACAGTAGTGACAGTTCTGAGGTAACTGATGTTACGATGGTAACTGAGGTTACCATAGTAACTGAGTAGTTCTCTGCATGTGCGTTGTCTGTCACTGCTTTATCTCGAGCGTGTGGGGTTACGGAAATGCGGCAAATATAGTTCATTTTATAACTAAATATCATTTTTTAACTGAAAAAAATCAACAAATTACCAGATGCAGACATATTATTATTTTCAAAAAAGCAATTTAAAAAATTGACCATGACGACTTTTAGGGCTTCCCGGTTCAAGTAGTGGGGTCAGAGGGGTTGGGGGGCCAGTCAAAGGAGGTGGCGGGCCTGATTCGGCCCGTGGGCCTTAGTTTGGTGACCCATGAGCTAAAGTATACTGCTATCAAATCTGAAAACTTTAAGATTTGTTATTTTCCAGTAACTTAATCGAGGAATGAAAACTTTTAATATAATTTTAGAAAGCTTGGAAATTTGGAGAACCCTTAAAGAATCTGCACTTGTGAATAAAGAATTTCCAATAATGAATATAATATTACATAAAAAATCCACATTTTTGTCTTGAAAAGTAATGCCAAATTTAACTTCTTTATATTCAAAATTAGGAATCACATTTTTGTTGAAAACCAATCAGAAATCTTGTCCCAAAAAAACACACAACAAATGTAAAAAAGATGTCGTTGTGTTTCTAGATCTTTTTGACAAAGATTACGTACATCAACATCGAATTTAAATCTTAAACTAAGAACTCTGCACAGTGATAGATATTATTTATAGTTTTAAAATGAACTTCTTTCATCTTTGGTAATACAGGAAATGAGAAAAATCTGGTTCTGATTTTAATAACTTCCATCTCTGAAAACACGTTTAAAGATAAATTCCTCTTAACTGGGAGAGGGAAAATTTCATTATTTATATGTTCTCTTATCATTTTGTTACTGAATTTGAGATCCGTAAAATCTTATTTATCTATAAGAAGAGTGGGAAAGATCGGTGTTACATCACAATATTGAATCATTTCTTTGACTAAATTTATCATGGTTGCCGGTATTGCCTTGGTCATTGATAGAAATTTTCTCTGTGGGCAATCTAAATTCATAGTCCCTCCAGCGTGGAGGGACTATGTCTCCTGGCTGGCCTGGGAACGCCTTGGGATTCCTCGGGAGGAGCTGGCCCAAGTGGCCGGGGAGAGGGACGTCTGGGCCGGATAAGCAGAAGAAGACGGACGGACGGACGGACGGACGGGCAATCTAAATTATATTTTCTTTTAAATTCTGTGTAATCTAGAATATCGCCCTTTGTGTCCATTAGATGAACAATGGGCCAAATACCTTTTTCCTCCCAGTCCTTGTAGTATAGAGATTTTCTCCTATACAGAATAAATTTGTTATTCCAAATAATCATATTATGTTGCGTTAAATTGTGCTTGTATAGCATTTTCCAACACCTTAGAACTTGTGTGTGGTAGTCTGACAATTTAATCGGTAATTTTGCAGGATCAAAGTTAAATCTTAAGAGAAATTTTATTCCTGCAATTTTTTGAAAAAGTTGTGAAGGGAAACTAAACCATAAACTCTTTTCATTTTTAATAAAAGTCTGCATCCATTTTAATTTTATTACGGCATTCATCACTTCAAAATCAATAACATTTATTCCTCCTTTTTCTACTGATTTTACTATGTCGTTCTTTCTGATCAGATGTGTTTTAATATTCAAAGGAAATTGTAATGAATTTGAAAAAAAAAATTTATTGTAGTATTTGGTATATTTAAGGTATATGCTGGATAAATTAATCTGGCCATCCCTTCCGTTTTTGTTAACAATATTTTGTTAACAAAATTGAAATGTTCCTTTGGAGCTAACTGTTAAGTATTTGTTGATGTTTTTTTGTAAAATGGGTTGAATGGGTTGTTGAATGGGTTGTTCTACTACTACTACTACTACTACTACTACTACTACTACTACTACTACTACTAATTACTTCAAATTCTTCAAATTTGTCAAATTCTTCAATGGTTTTCAGCTATTTCTTCTCTTCTGCATGGATCTTCTGCATCTTCTCCTCAAATCATTCTGCAGATTAGCATTCTCACTCGCTGTTACGCAGGAACAGCTTTTTCAAGTTATTATTATTATTCCGCCAGCGTCTAACTACTCCCGGATACTTCAACTAATTTCAACAATTTTTGTGTCAAAACGTTCAGCTCGTTCCCGGCATGCCTGCTATGTCTCATGGTTATGCTAACTTTTACACTTTTTAAAATATTTCACTTTTTGTGCGATTTTTTTTTTTGGCTGTTCCCATTGAAATCAATACAAATTGCTACAAATTGCTACAAATTGCTTCAAATTCTTCACATTCTTGAAATTCTTCTAATTATTCTAATTATTCTTAATCTTCAAATTCCCTCAAATTTTTTCAAATTCTTCAAATTTCTTCAAATTTTTCAGATTCTTTCAATTTTTTTTTAATTTTTCAAATTCCTTCAAATTTTTTTAAAATGTTTACATTTTTCAAATTTCTTCAAATTCTTCAACTTTTTCAAATTCCTTCAAATGTTTTCAAATTCTCCAAATTTTTAAAATTTTTAAAATTCTTCAAAATTTTCAAATTCTTCAAATTTTCAAATCCCTTCAAATTCTTATTTTTTAAAATTCTTCAAATCTGATTTCATTGTTTTCTGCATCTTCTGCTCAATCATCCTGCAGATTAGCATTCTCACTCGCTGTTATCCTATTAAGCATTCTCACTTATTGTTTTCCTGTTTTTCTTTATTATCAAGATTTTTCTACATCGTCGCTACTCCTAAACCATTTCATGTACAGGCATGACACTTTCACACATTCATGTTCAGACCCTTCTGGCACTCACAAAAAAGGAATTTTGTGGATAACTGTTACGGTTTTTCCGCAGGAACAATTTGTTCGGGAGTAGCGAATGTGCAAAATCCTAAAAACGCTTTGGAGCTGCACCATAGTCCTCAAAAGCCTGCTGATATCCACGGTGAAAGAATTATTTTGATATGTCTTATACTTTTTGAGTTACAGCGATTTGTTCGGGACCCTTTTTAGAGGATTTCTGAAATTCCATAAAAATCCCCTTTAGATCATAATTTTTTACGCCTTTATTAAACTTTTTCTAGCACAAAACGATAGCTTTTCTTCTACCCCTATCCTTTACGAACTAAATGCAGAAAAAAATGATGTCTCTACCTTTTATGGATCAGGAGATATGAAGCGTTGTTCGGGGCAAAGTTCTCCATTATAATCCAATGGGACTTTTTGTGAGCAAAGTGTCTGCACTTCTGTAGACGGCCGCTGCAGGTGTGTGAGTGAGTTTCCATGACAACGGAACTCTGAGGGCCAGAGGGAGAGGCTCCATTGAGATAGAATGGCAACTTTCAACGCCCGCTGCAGCGGCTGTGATTAATGTAGAAATCTGAAATTCGCACAGTCACTTCCTCTTAACATTTTAAAATTTTCATGTGACTTTCAGCCATGTGTCAGTTTTCTGTCCCATTTTGGATTTCACATGCTTTCCTATTGGGCCTTTGCTTCCAACAGGACCTGGCATGATAACCAGACACGACCCAATTGGCCAATACAGCACCACCCACCTGTGGGAAATGGCGCTACTGACAATTTTGGTCAAATGTTGAGTTCTGGGCCCAGATGTGGTGAGGCTGAGTTGCTAAAGGAGGCCAATCTGACCCATGAACTTTGGTCACGTTTGGTGACATTAAGTATTGGCACCCCTATTTGAGGCACTTCCCAGTACAGGATTTGGACCAAACTGACAGAGTACAATCACCCGGTGTTATTGAACACAAGCTTGTTAGCAGCTAACGGTTAGCATGTTGCTAACCGGAAGTAGCTCTAGGAAGGTCTCACCAACTTCTGCTTCACAGAGTCTGTTCTTACTTTAGAGAGAAAGCTCCACAAGAAATTTGGGCTATGTCGCATAAAGCATCTCCAAGCTATGAGGTGTCAAACATCCAATGCTGTTCAATGGGGGATCAAACCCCTTATGGTCCCAATAATGCATGCCCGTATATGGTGCTACAGTATACCTCAAATGGAAAAGTGCAGGCTTTGCATGCAAGAGGTCGTGGGATCGAAACCCAGTGTGGGAGACTAAGATATTTGTATTATAATCCCCACAGTGTGTATAATAAAACATGTGTGCTGATCCCATGAAGTATTTTTTTTGTACCACCTGCCATTTTGAGTTACCATGGCAACATTATAAATGACATATTTTCTCCCTATTTGAGGCACTGCCCAGTACAGGATTTGGACCAAACTAACAGAGTACACTCACCCAGTGATACCAAACACAACCATGCTAGCGGCTAACGGTTAGCATGTTGCTAACCGGAAGTAGCTCTAGGAAGCCTGTACAAACTTCTGCTTGACAGATTTGGTGAATTTTAGGATTTTCTCCCTTTTTCGGCATTTCTCAGTACAGGATTTCAACCAAACTAACAGAGTAACATCACCCGGTGATACTGAACACAGCCATGCTAGTGGCTAACCGTTAGCATGTTGCTAACCGGAAATAGCTTTAGGAAGGTCCTACCATTTGCTGCTACCATCTGCAGCCCTCACTTCTGCCTTTACAGACAGTGAGGGCTGCAGCTGTCAGTGAGTCTCCATGACAACGCTGCTAGCAAGAGGCTCCTAGGAGGTCCATTGACTTAACATGGCACCTTTCAACGGCCGCTGCGAGGGCTGTGAAGACCGTAGGAACCTGAAATTCGCAGTGCAATGGCCGCTGCGAGGGCTGTGAAGACCGTAGGAACCTGAAATTCGCAGTGAAATTTGCAGTGCATTTGCGGCTTATTTATTAGGCGCCTGCATCCCAATGCAAATGCACTGCGAAATTCACTGCGAATTTCAGTGAAATAAATAAGCCGTTTAGAGGTGAATAGTAATAGGCCCTGCCCATGCATTTGCACAGCACTGCCTCCCAATGCAAATACATGGGCAGGGCCTATTACTATTCACCTCTAAAGGCGTCTCTTTATTATTCTTTACTTCCATTTCCGTCACGATTAATGCGGCCCGAACCGTAGCGTGCACCCCTACAAAATAGGTATCAAAACGTCCGGCTCAAGTACCCGATGTGTGCTACTACTTTTATTGGGGTTTCGAGTTACCATGGCAACGCAATTAACGAAAAACCACCCCTAAAAAACCCATAGGAATGAATAGAGTCGGGTAGAAAGAAAGCCTAAAAAAAGCCTCCAAATAAACATTTTCAACACTGTACTGTGTCGTCATGCTTTTACCTACAAACACCGTTTAACTTCCAGTTTGTAGATATATCTGTGAACTACTCAGAAGTGAAAACGGGATGTGGATATCTTTTATCGTCTCTTCACAGTGACTCCTCAAAGCTCATGGCTTTTGGATTTCACATGCTTTCCTATTGGGCCTTTGCTTCCAACAGGACCTGGCATGATAACTAGACACGACCCAATTGGCCAATACAGCACCACCCACCTGTGGGAAATGCCGCTACTGACAGTTTTGGTCAAATTGGCTCAATCTGACCCATGAACTTTGGTCACGTTTGGTGACATTAAGTATTGGCACCCATTTTGAGGCACTTCCCAGTACATGATTTGGACCAAACTGACAGAGTACAATTACCCAGTGATACTGAACACAACCATGCTAGCGGCTAACGGTTAGCATGTTGCTAACCGGAAGTAGCTTTAAGAAGCTTGTACAAACTTCTGCTTGACAGATTTGGTGAATTTTAGGATTTTCTCCCTTTTTCGGCACTTCTCCGTACATGATTTCAACCAAACTAACAGAGTAACATCACCCAGTGATACGCACCACGACACAGGCGCCTTGCTAAATTTCTTCAGAAATGTTGTAGTTATTACTACCATACTATTATTATTATTATTATTATTATACTACTACTACTACTACAAATTCCTTCAAATTGTTCACATTTTTCATACTCCTTCAAATTCTTTCAAATTCTTCTTATTGTTTAAATTGTTCAAATGGTTCAAATTCTTCAAATCTTTCAAATTTTATCAACTTTTTCAAATACTTCAAATTCTTCAAATCTTTCAAATTGTTCGAATTCTTTCAAATTCTTCTGGTACAACAGATATTACTACTACTACTACTCCTACAACCAATACTACTCATACTACTACTGATACTACTACTACTAGTACTGATACTACTACGACCACTACTAATATACTACTGCTACTACTACTGATACTACTACTATTACTACTACTAATAAAACTACTACTACTAGTAGTAGTACTACTGATACTACTACTACTACAAATTCTATAAATTCCTTCAAATTCTTTAAAAAATTATACTACTACTACTGATAGTACTACTACTACTGATACTACTAGTACTACTTCTACTGATCCGACTACTACTACTACTACTACTACTACTGATACTACTACTGATACTACTACTACTACAAATTACTTCAAATTCTTCAAATTCTTCAACTTTTTCAAATTCTTCAATGTTTTTCAGCTATTTCTTCTCTTCTGCATGGATCTTCTGCATCTTCTCCTCAAATCATTCTCCAGATTAGCATTCTCACTCGCTGTTATGCAGGAACAGCCTTTTCTAGTTATTATTATTATTCCGTCGGTATGTAACTACTCCCACATACTCTACACATACCGATTTCAACAATTTTGGTGTCAAAACGTTCAGCTCCTTCCCGACATTCCTGCTATTTCTCATCATTATTCTAACTTTTATAGTTTTTAAAATATTTGTACTTTTTGTGCGTATTTTGGCTCCCATTGAAATGAATGCAAATTCCTTCAAATTCTTCAAATATTTTCAAATACTTCAAATTCTTAAAATCTTTCAAATTCTTCAAATTCCTTCAAATTCTTCTGATGCAACTGATATTACTACTACTACTACTACAACCGATTCTACTCCTACTACTACTGATACTACTACTACTACTACTACTACTTCTGATACTACTACTGATACTACTACTACTACTAATCATAATACTGCTGCTACTGCTACTACTACTGCTACTACTACTGATACTACAACTGATACAACTACTACTTATATTACTACTATTACTACTACTAATACAACTACTACTACTACTAGTACTACTGATACTACTACTACTACTACTACAAATTCCTTCAAATTCTTTAAAAACTGATACTACTACTACTACTACTGATAGTACTACTACTACTGATACTACTAGTACTACTTCTACTGATACTACTACTACTACTACTACTACTACTACTACTATTACAAATTACTTCAAATTGTTCAAATTGTTCAAATCTTTCAAATTGTTCAATGTTTTTCAGCTATTTCTTCTCTTCTGCATGTATCTTCTGCATCTTCCTTCAAATTCTTCTGATACAACTGATATTACTACTACTACTACTACTACTACTACTACTACTACAACCGATACTACTACTACTGATACTACTACTACTACTACTGATACTACTACTGATACTACTACTACTACTACTACTACTACTACTACTACTACTACTGATACTACTCCTACTACTACCTACTAATGATACTACTGCTGCTACTACTACTGACACTACTACTAATACAACTACTACTAGTAACAGTATTACTGATACTACTACTACTACTACAATTTTTAAAAAAATGTTAAAATTCCTTCAAATTGAAAACTGATAGTACTACTACTACTGATAGTACTACTACTACTGATACTACTACTACTACTTCTACTGATACTACTACTACTACTGCTGCTGCTGCTGCTGATACTACTACTACTACAAATTACTTCAAATTGTTCAAATTCTTCTGGAGAAGATCAAATGTTATTGGTGAACATGTAATGAACCCCACATCCATAGGTCCAGAAGCCCACAAAGTGGGGGGCATGTCCTCGATTATTGCTGCCGCTAAACGGTGATCTGTTTTTTCACGCCCATGATGTCTTTCCAACTGCACATGTTCCAACAGACCTGTGTCGGTTGTCTGGCAGGAAATGCGGTATGTTTTGGTCGATGGTGAATAAGACACCTGGGGAATGTGGGTCTGCTGATAATCAGTTTGAGCCAGGGAGCGTTTTAGCACCCCTCCCAGTTCTTTGGCCTGATGCCCTGGATGCAATGCTAGTGAAACATCTGGTGTTCCATCTGCACCCATTTGAAACCATGGTAGCTGTTTGTCTGTAAGCAGCACCTGCGCTACAACGCCTTCTGGTGCTACATAAATGTTTTGGGAGGTGATGGTGCAATTTTCATCTTCTAATTCAGATGCAAAACAGTCCTGATACCATTCACAATTGTTGTGATCATAAAATAAAGTAACATGCGGGGGGTCAGGGGGAGGAGCATAGGGAGCTAGGGAAGCGATCCAGGGTTTCCACTGTTGGAAAAAAGACAAGATGCCCAGATGCGCAGTTGTTTTAGGATGGAGGAGGACCCAGTAAATGTCTGCTAATTGCTCCTGCAAAGGACCAATCAGGTATTGTCCATGAGAAAATGTGCAGCCCAGTCCACATTGTAAATAAGTTCCATCAGGCCGCAGGACCTGTAGTCTTTGGGGTCCGCACAAAATGGTAGCTCCAATTTTGATTAGAATGTCCCTTCTGAGGAGGTTCACCGGTGTTTGTGGAGAAACCAGAAGTTTGTGTCGCACTCGTTGTGTTCCCACCTGCATGGTGAGGGGTTTGGTGAAAGGCAGTACTTGCTTAGTCCCCGAGAACCCGACGACTGTGGTGGTTTTTGTAGACTACTGTGATTGTGGAGCATCCCTTATGGTGGAACAGGTAGCTCCAGTGTCCAGCAAAAACGGAACCTCAGTTCCTGATACAGTTACAGACAGCAGAGGTTCTGCTGTGGTGCTGCTGTCTGTTGGGTCCTGTGGGGTGTGTCACTGCTGCTCAGGCCAGCCCTGCTCCCAGGCTGGCATCTGGAAGGCAGGTCCGTAACCGCCCCTGGGAGGGCCTCCAGTAGCCCTGTTGGGACGGCCTCTGACTCCCCTGAATGGCTGCGGTCCATGGTGACCATAACCCCCTGGGCCAGTGTTTTTATATGGACAGTCTCTGGCCCAATTGCCTGGTTCCTCACAACAGTAGCAGATGTTGCCCCCTGCCGGTCCCCTAGGCGGTCCCCTCTGGAATCCCCGTCCTCTAGATCCTCTTCTTCCCCCAAACCTCCCTCCAGAATCCTGAAATGGGTTAGAAGCTGGGCCCCACTGTGGCGGGTTTACAGCTGCTACTGGCCCTGCTGTAGAGGAAGAAACAGGTGCTGTCTGTGGCACCTGGGCTTCATATAAGATTTTGGTTGTTTTTTCTTTTTTCTTTCCCCCCCACTTTCAGTTTTGCTTCAGCCAATTGTATTTTAAGCAATTGTGTTTGTAAATCTTTCAGCTGATCTTCCTCTTTTCTCTGTGTGTCTTGTACTTTAGCAAGATGATGAATTAAATGGCGTTCCCACATCGCAGGGTCTGCACCCACCATGTCTGGATTATCATCCATGGCTGTTTTCACTGAGGGAGGTACTCCCTTCAGAACTGCATCCCTGTACCAGTCCCTTTGGGGCCCCACCCTGTGAGTTTGCCACATGGCTTTGCATCCCTCAAAATACTCTTTGGGATTTTTTCCTGAATCCCAATCAAATTGAGGAATAGTATTACTCCTGGTCACTGGGTATATTTCTCTAAGGGCAAAACCAATTTCAGTAGAGTGTGGGGTAAACAGATCATCATCAGGAAGGCCCATAATGCCTGCTACCTGTTCCACCTGTCTGTACACATGAGGTCTCATGCATCTTCCTGCTATGGCTCTGTAATCACCCAAAGCCAACCTGTTACCTGCAGTTAGCGTCTCTAAAACTTGCAGCCATGGTGCTGCCCTGTCTACAATTGGTGGTAATTTATCACATAGTGCAGACAAATCTCCTAGGCTAAAAGGTTTGTATTTAAATTCTGTTCCTCCTGGCTGCTGTAGTAGGGGCATTTGAAAATTAATTTATTTTCTGGGTCTTAAGTCATATCTGCGTGAATTGTCTGATGTAGACAGTCTGTGACCCATGTGCCCCTCCTCATTTTCCTCAGGGGGAGGGGGAGATCATGCAGCTAGTATGGGTGTGTACTCTGTTGCAATGCTGCTATCAGCACTGTTATTTTTTTCCAAATCGGTCATACAAATGCTCATAGATTTCTGATTTATATCTGTTTTATTCTGATCTTCAAATTTTACATTATCTGGTAACCAAAATCCTGTTACTTTTTTTCCAGTGTCCTGTCTAGCAATGTGGCAATAGGAATTGATGTCTCAATGCCAGATAGAGCTCGACAGATTTTGCTTTCACAAGTGGAGCGAACAGCTTTCGCCATAGTGCTCCGCTTGATTTATGCATGTAAATAGCTTTATTGTGATTCCTGCAGGGAGAATTTCAAATTATATGGACACTACAAGTAAAGTAAAGGAAGTAAAGGAAGAACAAGAAGAGAGATAAAAGGGAGAGAGTGATAAAACGTTCGCCGTCTGCTCCATCACCTGGAAAGAGAGATGCAAAAAGAACAGCACAACAAACAGACATAAAGCAACAGATACAATCAAAAAACACCTAGATGCAAATAGGGGTTGTGGAGAACCAAAGGCCCGGCTTCCCCGAGCACAGAGGCAGGAGTCAGGAGGAGGGGCCGACACAGGATATCTGCAACCCACCCCCCAAGGAAAGAGAAGAGACGACCCAGAGGAAATCCCCCAGCCACCACAATGCCGACACCCCCAAGAGCCGCGGGGACGAGCCCGTGGGCTCTGCCGGCAGCCAGCCCCGCTGAAGTGGTCCCGGCCATGGGCCCTGAGGGCCAGAGGCCCCAGGGGCGCCCCGCCCCCTCGGGGCCCCCCGCCCCCCCGGCCAGACCCCACGAAGCAGCCGCCGGGAGTGGGCCGGCGCACACCCAGGAACCCGCCCCAAACTCGAGGCCCACCAATGTGCCAGAGGGCCAAGGCACCTGCCAGCGCAGCGGAGGAGGGCAGGACATGGGGGGATGGGTGAACTTATTCACACCATCCCTCCCTTGTGCCCCACTCACCACACACAGATTTACAAAAAAAAAAGAAAAATGACGCTGTACACACATAACACTCGCATCCAACACTCACAAGAGGGGGGGTCACTGCAAATCAACTATACGACTGCTTGTGTACGACCCCCGGCTTCGCCCCGGGACCAGACGCCCCCCGGACCAGACGCCCCCCGGACCAGACGCCCCCCGGACCAGACGCCCCCCGGACCAGACGCCCCCCGGACCAGGCCCCCCAAAGAGGGGGGGCCAACACGACCCGTACGGGCCACCCAGCCAGAACCCCCCTCACCCCCTAAATACCCAATAAATCCCCTCCCTCCCCCACCTTACCCTAGCCACCCCTGCCCCCCACCCCTCCTGGGGGGAGCGGAGGCGTCAGCCCCAGACCAGGCAAGCCACTGACTACCCATAGCAGCCCCCCGCCAAGACCCCGGACACAGTGGCCCGCACCTCCTCCAGGCCCCAGACTCCTTGCCGCCATCGGAGAACGGGGGTGTGCAAAAGACCCCGATCCTCCCTACGCCCGCTCAGATGTTGTGTTGTTCTCAAGTGTGTTTAAAAACTGGGAACGCTGAAGAGGGTGCACGGCACAGCCCACCCCCCCTCCGGAAGGAAGCTTGTGCCAGTGCACCCCCTCCAAGCAACTGCCCAGAACCCTCAATGTCTAAGTGCGAGAGGGGGTGAAGGGAACCGTCCAAGGTGAGGCTCACACAACATAAGCCCCACCCCAGATGTCTTCCCCCATACCATGGCCTACATGAGTGTGCGTTGTGAAAATGTTTGGAGTGAATATGTCTAAAATGCATGATAGAATTGGGGAGAGGGACGTCACCAGAAAGTGGCAACCTCCAGTAACGCCCCCCTCCCCAAGGACCTACATGTGTGGCGGTGTGATGGAGCAGGCAGAGGAAGGAGTCCGGGGATGGGGAGCAAAGGACTGGGAAGCCATCCCAGGGAGCCAGCTCCCCTACTGACTCCAATAGGCACCCCCGCTCCCCAAAAGCCCCACCCAAAGAAGGGGGCCTCGCCAGCAGCACCACCGTAGCCCGGGGGCCAGGGAGAAGCTGCAGGGCCTGCCAGCGAACCACCCACCAGGACCAACACTTCCACCCCCCCCCCCCCAGCCCACCCACCAACCCTACTGGGTCCCCCCCCCCAAAAAATAAATAAATAAAGAAATAAGGGGGGGGGGACCCTGGCCAGCCAGCCCGCACGAGCCATCCCAAACCCCACCCCCAAGCAAGACAACACAGACCAGGACCGGGACTGGGGGCCGGACACAAGCCCACCAGAACGTCCATCCCTCCCCCCCGTAGATTTAATCCCTCCCCAACACTAACATTCAAACAACTCACCATACATTCGGCAGTAGACATCCGGGTTGGGTAAGTCACTACTCCCCCTCCTTCCCCTCTCCCCACTAGCAGAGTGCCGATCCAATGAAGGAGAAGAGCATCTCCCATGAGATGTTAATGTCCATGCCCCCCTACCAGCTCAACAGGCCCGGAGGGCCCCCAGCGCACCAGAGGCCCCGTGCAGGGGCGGACACCCGGGCCCGTGCCGGCCTGCACCCCAAGCGGCACACCCCCCGGAACCGAAACCCCCGAGGCCCCGCCGGGGCCCCCGCCCGAGGGCGGCACGCCCCAGGGACCACAGGCCCCCAGACCCACCCCGGGCCCCACCCAGCGGCAGCACAGCTACCAGGTCAGTAACCCACGTCCATCACCACGCAGCTCCCCAAGAGCGCCGCAAGCGGTTGCTGTAGGCCGTTCGTAGGCCTCCCAAGCCCTTCCCAGATGGGAGCAACAGACCCTGGAGTCAGACCCACCAGGCGCCCCACTCCGAGTGCCCCCAGAGCCCCAGGAACTCCTCCATCCAGCCACTGCGCCCTACAAGAAGCAACCCACCGCCCCCTATACCATCTAAGTGATCCTGTTACTGACATTTTGACCGATCCTGGAGTGTTTTCAAGGGGACCCTGTAACTGCCTGTTTTGTTTCTCAGCAGCCGGGAAAGGTGCGGGTAAAAAAAAAGAACTACTGGACTGTGTTTGTTGCGACCATTCCCTGCCTTTTCTGCCTTGAAACAGATCTGCATCTGCTCCGTTCCAGTCTGATGATTCATCGGAGGGATAAAACACCCCTTTCGATGAAGCTGGACATTGTGAGGGTTGATCATAAAAAGATAGACCTTGCGAGTTCTTTAAAGAGAATGTGTCCGAGGCAGGTGACTGCGCAGGGTCTGACAACGCCAATTATCCCCCAGTTACGCTTAAAACGGGGTACAAACTACTGCTAGCTGGTTTGGGTGCTGCTGACTGAGACGGAGGCGGGGCAGCATAGGGTGGGGGCTTTTCAGCACAAGCTCCGGTCTTATTTTCTGACATTAAATGACTTGTTTTTTTCTGCATAAACTCCTGTCTTTTCTTTCTTATTTTCTGACATTAAATGACTTACACTTTGCCACAAGATCCCCATCTCACACCATTCTGTCTACTTTTTTTCTGCCTTTTCTTTTAAATTTTAAAATTTTATTTTTGACATCCAACTGCTTTCCTTGCTCCCTTTCTCAGCCATCTCTTTGTTCTTTTTGTATTCTTTAGCTTTGTCCCAAAAGTATTTTCCTAGATTCCCACGCCACTGGTCAGTTTTTCCATCCTTCTCCAATTCTTTTACCACCTGTGTTTGTAGTTTCATTACAGACTTTTTCCTTTTTTACCCTGAGCTGTTTCAATCACCTGTCGCAATAACAACAATTTTTCTGCTGCTGGTTTCCACAAAACATCGGGTCCCCACCCGTCATCATGGGTCTTCCTATCAAATTCACCCTCCATTATGAAATATCTATATATTGTTCACTTATAATATATCACTGCACAATGTTATGTCTCTTACAAATCCGCAGCAAATGGGGATCGCTCGCGTTTTGGCATTCTCCCCCAGTCAAGCTTTTCAACATTCAAACTGTATTTGTATTTTGTTTTAAAAAAAAGTCTGTTATAGCTGATTGTGTGTTCAGCTAACAGTTCATTCTTTTTTCTTTATCTTTACTTTTATTCCCTGTCTGGTCTTCACTGGGTGTGTGTGTGTGTCCAGCGGCACGGCCTATATACCGGTCTCCCTGTTTCTACGTCAGGTCACGGTTTCTTATAAAAAAAAAATATTTAACTCAAAAAACTTTATTTTTTGTTGTGTTATCCACACAACTTATGTTACTGCTCTGTTCTTAGTTCTGTTATGTTATATAAGAACTTTATTACGTCTGTAATCAGAGCTTCACAGAGTCACTCTGTTATCTCCGCACCCATTCAATGTGTATTGCCTGATCTCGCTCAACCTTTTGTGTAGAATTCGAGATTTCTCAAGTTCTCGGGCTTCTAACCCAGAAAAAATACGGTTCCCCGTCGAGAACCGCAGTGAGCCGCCACGCTCAAGAAACATATTTTTCCTAAATTCTCAACCACACTTTTTCAGTACTGCTCCAAGGCACTCCAAAGCATTAATTTAGCAGATTTAGTTCTACTGAGACTTGGGACACATAGACTATGTTTCTAAACCGAAAATGCAGATTGGAAAAAAAACAGGTTCTGCCTACCTTTTTTGTTGTGGCCAGCCAGGGTCCCTCGTCCTTTCGATTCAACCTGAAGTCCAATTCCGCCTGTCACTCCGAATCCCGGATGAGCTCCCAAATGTTGAAGCCGTCTGCTTCCCCGGGTTCGTTAATTCGTGTGCAGGACTTTAAAATAATAAATCAGCCATGGATGCAGAATTCAATTTCACCTTTGCAAAGGGAGAGATGATACACCTGCCGACTCCGGGTAACAACTCTGTCTCTCCCCCCGTTTAGGCTTGTTTTTATTAAAGTTAGAACATAGATTACACAGAGTCACACAATGAATGACGCACACATCTTATCGCTATCTTACTCCCTAATAACTTTCTTCTCTTGTTTTCTCCTGCTGCATGTGAACCGGAGTTTCTGTTCTTTCCCACTACCTAGGAACTAGCCTTGAGACGTTCTCCTGATACTTTTGCTCGTACACAGAATCTATTCACATTCTCTTCTTCTGATCAACAGATGCAGCCTTAAAGCAAATAAATTGCATATTAAAAGCATGTTAAACCTTCATAAATGTGTAATAAAAAAACGGATCAAAGTTAATACGTTCCACACCGTCTTATATAGACTTTACACATATTGGCTTCTACATACTGGCCCCTAGTTAGACTTAACAATTCCACAATATTCATTTACAAGCCAAAATCACCATTTAAACCAATACCATATGTTACATTTCATGCAAAAGACACAATTTGGTGATGGGGCGCAAAAACACCATTCTTTGTTTGCAACTTTACAGTGCGAACAAAACCCCTTTTGTCAGGCATCACCTCTAAGACTCTTCCCAAATACCAGTAACCTTATGGTGCTAAAGAGTCAATGATTATAACAATGTCCCCAACAACCAAGTTCCTTTAAGTTTGGTTCCATTTTTGCATTTCTTGGGGTAATGGTAAGTATTCCCTGGCCTATCGCCTCCACAACAGATCAGAGATGTATTTAATCTGCTTCCAGCGTAGTTTTGCATACAGATCTGCTGTATCAAAAAGTCCAGGTGGTAGTGCTGGTTTTCCTTTCAGCAGGATGATTGGACGATCATTAAGAATGGCTATCCAATGATTGTTGTTGTAAACCTGAGCTTAAAATATGTTTTATCATGCGTATGATACGCTCCCAGATGCCACCATGATGAGGTCTAACTTTCTTATGTGAAAGAAGCTCACATGCTTAATTCAATTCAATTCAATTCAATTTTATTTAAATAGCGCCAATTCATGAAACATATCTCGAGGCACTTTACAAAGTCAAATCAATCATATTATACAGATTGGTCAAACATTTCCTATATAAGGGAACCAGTTGATTGCTTCAAAGTCCCGACAAGCAGCATTCACTCCTGGAGAAGCGTAGAGCTACAGGGAGAGTTGTCTGCATTGTCTATGGCTTTGCAGCAATCCCTCATACTGAGCAAGCATGAAGCGACAGTGGAAAGAAAAACCACCCATTAGCAGGAAGGAAAAACCTCCAGCAGAACCGGGCTCAGTATGAACGGTCATCTGCCTCGACCAACTGGGGGTTACAGAAGACAGAGCAGAGACACAGCAAGACAGACAAAAAAGCACAGAAGCACACATTGATCCAGTAATCTGCTCTACATTAGATGGTAATAGCCGGTGATCTGTCTTGTCTGGATGATGTCACAGTTAACAGAACGTCAGACCAGGTGTACCTAATATGAAGAAAAAAGAGAACAAAAAGTTAAAAGCTGAAATGACAACAGTCATTTCAATGTAATGCAATGCAAATCTGGAGAACAGTAGAAATCAGTGGAGTGAGAAAAGTAGGCCCTGATGTCCTCCAGGAGCCTAAGCCTATAGCAGCATAACTATAGAGGTAGCTCAGGGTAACATGAGCCACTCTAATTTTAAGCTTTGTCAAAAAGGAAAGTTTTAAGATTAGTCTTAAAAGACAGGGTATCTGCCTCATGGACCAAAACTGGGAGTCGGTTCCACAGGAGAGGAGCCTGATAGCTAAAGGATCTGCCTCCCATTCTACTTTTAGAGACTCTAGGAACCACCAGCAGACCTGCAACCTGAGAGCGAAGTGCTCTGTTAGGAACATACGGGGTAATCAGAGCTCTGATATATGATGGAACTTGATTATTAAGGGCTTTATACGTTAGAAGGAGAATTTTAAATTCTATTCTTGATTTAACAGGAAGCCAGTGAAGGGAAGCTAAAATTGGAGAAATATGATCTCTCTTGTTGAATTTCATCAGAACTCTTGCGGCAGCATTTTGGATCAGCTGAAGACTTTGAACTGCATTTTGTGGACTTCCTGATAGTAAAGAATTGCAATAGTCCAGCCTTGAAGTAACAAATGCATGGACTAGTTTTTCAGCGTCACCCCTGGACAGAATATTTCTAATTTTGGCAATATTCCTGAGGTGAAAAAAGGAAACTCTGGAAACCTGTTTAATATGGGATTTAAATTACATGTCTTGGTCGAAAATAACACCAAGATTTTTTACTTTATTACCAGAGGCCAAGTTAATGCCATCCAGATTAAGTAATTGATTAAGAGGTTTATTTTTTGAGGACTCTGGTCCAAAGATTATAACTTCTGTCTTGTCAGAATTTAAGTGCAGGAAATTAAAAGTCACCCAGCTTTTGATTTCATCAAGACATAACTGCAGTGGAAGTAATTGATTGGATTCATCAGGATTTATGGATAAATATAGCTGAGTGTCATCAGCAGAACAGTGGAAATTAATTCCATGCTGTATGATCATTGTGCCAATCGGAAGCATATATATAGTAAAGAGAATTGGTCCAAGGACTGAACCCTGTGGTACTCCACAAGTGACCCTAGAGTTTGAAGAAGATTTATTATTAACATGAACAAACTGGAATCTGTCCGATAGATAAGATTTAAATCAGCCTAATGCTTTCCCCTTAATCCCTACAGTATGCTCAAATCTTTGTTGGAGAATATTGTGATCAACTGTGTCAAATGCAGCACTGAGATCTAGCAGGACAAGTATAGACACAAGTCCATTATCTGAGACCATGAGAATATCATTGGTGACCTTTACCAGAGCTGTTTCAGTGCTATGATGAGCTCTGAAGCCTGACTGAAACTCTTCAAGTAGGTCATTTCTTTGTAAATGTTCACAGAGTTGATTAGCAACTACTTTCTCAAGAATTTTAGATAAGAAAAGAAGATTAGATATAGGTCTGTAATTTACTAACTGACCTTGATCAAGAGAAGGTTTCTTAAGTAAATGTTTAATAACAGCTACTTTAAAAGCCTGTGGTACATATCCATTTACTAAGGATAGATTAATCATGTCTAAAATAGGACCACTGATCAAAGGGAATACCTCCTTAAACAATTTGGTTTGGCTTACAGATTTACTATTGTGTTTCCACATCCAAGGACACAGAGAGGAGTTGAGTTAGATAGGAACTGGATCGTACCAGTGGCTGCACTCCTCTGAAGATTACTCCCACTTTCGTTGTTAACCCAGAATGTATAAAAGTTTAGTGCGTTCTTTTTCTCTCGCTCTGTTTCCTGACTGCGTTGGGGGACAGAGACATTCAAACTCTCATGCCTTTTGAATTAAATAACTTACAAAGATGCATCATTTCTTTTCATGAGTTGTGTGCTCACTTAATTGTTAATAAATCGTTAATATTCACTACAGTTTGTCGGCAGGATCCGATGTGGCAGGAGGACTGCATGGTGAGGGATGAGAAAGCTTGGCATACCTAACATCACTGTAAAACGATGCACTACTTTAAATCCAGCCACACTTCTGCCTACAGAGGAGGATGGGGAAAGTCATGACTGCGCAGATGTCTTAAATGTTGTTTGTAGCCCTCGTTCTGACTTACAAGACACCCGTTTGTCCAACGCCGATCTCGTCTTGTATGTTGACGGCTCCTCCTCCCATTCTGCTGCAGGTTTGAACCAAGTCAGGTTTGCTGTGTGTTCTGAGTCAGGTGTTTTGTGCTCAGGTCCTTTTTCACACCACTACTCTGCTCAAACAGCTGAGCTTATTGCTTTAACTGAAGCTTGTAAGTTGGTGGAAGGAAAACTGTGGTAATGGACGCATGGACTGGATCATGCGTCGAGAGGAATGATGCTGGATTTGGTTAAAATATCAGATCAGATCAGAATCTGATATACTTTAATAATCCCAGAGGGACATTGCTGCACCAAATATATTGGTACACAAATGGGTTTTCAATGGTAGCTGAAAATTACTGCAAAAAGTGTTTGATCTGTGCTTCTCACAACCCGTCTTGTTTCACAACCCATCTAGGGTTCCTACACAGCCACAAGCTGCACATCCGCCTCCACAATTTCCATTCCAACATCTGATGATGGATTTCATTGAGCTGACACCTGCTGAAGGGAAGAAATGTTGTCTAGAGGTCATGGATATCTTTTCCAAGTATGTTGAAGCTTTTCCAACAAAACATGCAGACAGCAGTGCAGTGGCGAAAGCTTTATTGATCGAGATCCTATCACACTGTGGAGTCCCGGAGGTCATCTCCAGTGATAGTGGGACACATTTTTAAACAAAGCTCTGCAGGAAATCATCAAACTTTTGGGTTTCAAATTAGGGACACATTGCGCTTATCATCCACAATCAAGGGGAGCTGTAGAAAAGGAAAATGGCACTATAAAGAACAAACTGGCTAAATGTTGTGAAGAAACAGGTTTGTCTTGGCCAAAAGCTCTCCTTCTGGTTCTCATGTACATGTGGATGAGAAATAGATCCAGATCCA
Organism: Fundulus heteroclitus; assembly: GCF_011125445.2. NCBI lineage: Eukaryota > Metazoa > Chordata > Actinopteri > Cyprinodontiformes > Fundulidae > Fundulus > Fundulus heteroclitus. The sequence continues at coordinate 555,751 of NW_023396520.1, forward strand.
ATCTCAGTCCCTCTGAAATTCTTTTTGGAAGACCTGCAAGTCTGGGGGGGGGGGGCAATACTAACTTAACCACATTAACAACTGCTGAGTTTGAACACTCCATGTTAGAATATTGGAAGCTTTCTCTTTCCCATCAGGTCCTGAGAGCTGTGGTTGACAAAACCCTGCACCAGTTCCAGCCAGGGCAGTGGGCAGGGTCCGAAATTAACACTCGCCAGTCGCCAAATGCGAGTAAATTTCCCGTTTGGCGAGTGAATTTCAGAGGGCTAGCTGCCACATGGCGAGTAAATGTTTGTACCAAATAAATTAGAAATAACATAAAAATAACAAAAGCCATCTGGGCTGCTGCTGATCCGTTCACAGCTCTGTCCATCCAGAGCTCAGTCTAAACTCCGCCTTCTGCGGAGCAGGAGGTATGGGGGGAGAGCGGCTCCAGATGAAGCCTTTATTCAGAACCAGTCATGGCTGCACGCTGAATCAGAAAACAGCTCTGCTAATCAGATGCATTCTAAAATGGCAATTAGTCTGTTTATAAGTTTCGTTCTTATTTATTCTGCATTTTTTTAACTACGTGCGCTGTGTCTCTGTGCTTCACCGCTCTTACTGACACCCCCGCCCTCTCGGAGCCAGGTGCTTTTGTCAGCGGCCAGCCTTTAAAACGTGAATCACTACGTTTAATGTCCTTCCACTCGTACCAAAATGTCCTACAATGAAATGAATAGGAGAGTCAGTAGCTGTGTTTCATGCTCTTTTGTTTTTAACGACACAGAAACAGCGGTGCTTCGGTGGGCGTGGTTCCTTGCGGCAGGTGCGCAAAGTTACGTTATATTTAACGTATGTGGTGCGCACTTTTAAGGGTCATTTTAAGGAACTTGTAACATCAGGGGCTTTAGCTTAGATCCATTTTTCCTTCTCTCCCCTCTAAAGGAGCCATACAGTCTTCATTTATGCATTTTCCTCACCGTTTATCCCTCACATGCAGCGCACCAATGAGGGTAAAATCCAGCAGCTGGATCATTCGTAAAGACAAGACATGAACCCCTGTGTGCTTTAAAGGCATACTATCCAACATTTTTCAGTTAATTAATGTGTTCCATACCGTTTTGGATGATTAAATGAGTCATTTCAGGTAGAACAAAGGTTTTCTCGGCCGCCCTGGTGGTCTGTGGGGGAAATACCATACTTGCAATAGACCCCTTGCAACCACGTGACTCCGTTACCCAGAACCCCTTGCGTGGCGGCCATATTGGTTGGCACGCCATTTGACTAAATGACGAGTTCTCATGGTATTTTTCTTCTTTAGATAACGTATCACAAGATCGTTTTAAGAGTAAGTTGATGGTTGATGGTATCAGATTGCCAGATCCACACAGCAAAAGCCTGAAGGGACGGAGCGAGTCTGTGAAATGCTGGCCAAGTGTTTCGTACCGCCACACAGCTGCTTTATAAACACGCAGGCCAGTACGGACAAGAGAGCACGAAAGCCCCTGAAACCACTGGACGGCTGCAATTATTTTATATCAGGAAAAAGGCTCCAGCAAACGCCCGCGACGCCATGAGGGATTAAGTGGGTCAGAAAATGGATGGATGGATGTTCAGACATGTTTGTGCAACAGCACAAAGCAGAGAGGAAGACCTGCCCGGTAGGTTAAAAAAAACATCACTCACTACGGATTATTTTGGTGTTTTTGTCTTGTTAAAATGGGTGGGGGTGTCGGCGACATTGCAGTGTAAACACAGAAGTACTAGCGCTCGTGAACGGGCGGAGGGGAGGTGGCGATCGTTACACTGGCCGGAGAGCCGCCGCTGTCTGGAGCAGCAGGAAGCGGCCCGGGTGCTGCTCCAGACAGCGGCGGCTACAGCAGCAACAACGGCTTCTCCGGCCCGTGTAGCGATCGCTACAGCAGCCGCCGCAGCCGCCGCTGTCTGCTGCTTCAGACAGCGGCGGCTGCTGTAGCGATCGCTACACGGGCCGCTTCTCCAGCCCGTGTAGCGATCGCCACCTCCCCTTCGCCGCTATTTAAGTAGAACAATGAATAGAGCAGAATTAAGTTGTATTTACCGGAGATGAAGTGTAGACTGCAAATTCTCTCGTAGTATGATGGCTCCCCCAGTCCATTGGGAGTGTCTGCCTGCGCTCTTTTCATTGAAAATATCCATTTCTTTCTTCTTTCCTAATCCTTTGGTAAACGACAGAAACGTACATCCAACGATTTAGAATGCCTCTGTGTGCAACCGGGAGCACAACAAGTCGTAGGCATTGTTTAGATTCCAAAAATAAACTAACTAAAAGTACGCTCTAAATCACCCGTTTTGTCATGTAGTAGACGGGCTATCAGGCTAGCGTGCCCACCAAGATGGAGGCGCGCACCCCCGATCACGTGACTGACGTCAGATGCAAGGGGTCTATAGTAAGAGCCCTCGGCCCGCACCCACAGGCTCAGAAGTCTCGTGCAAGACCGCGCGAGTCGGTCTTGCTTTACGGCGAGAACTCCATGTGTTTTTGCCTGTTTTTTCCCTGCCATTCACTATATGCACGCGCGAAAGCAACAACAAAGAACCGCGTGTTAACTTCAAATAAACATGCAAGCATATCAAGTTTTTTTTATTATTATTATTCTTATTTTTATTTTATTTTTTTATGTTGGCGAGGCGGTAGCGTGAGTTTGGCAAGGCGGCCGCGGCGGCCGCCTCGCCAAGATAGCGCTGTGGGAAACCCTGATGTTCATACTGTACTGCCGTTTTTTCGACTTTTCGCTGCGTTCGCCTGTCTGCTAAGCTCAAAACAATCGCGCCTGGCTTGAAGGAGAAACCAGTAAAGCTGAGCATCTTTATGACAGTGCACTTTTATTTTCGCCCTCTGGGGGGAGCCTCGCTGGAAAATCAACCCCGATTGCATAGTATACTCTTAAGGGTTGCAGCTGAGGGAAAAAGGTTGGACCGCTTGATGAAACTCTGCCTCATTCACAAATGAGACCAACATGGATAGAATGATAATGATAATAATGATCTTTTGTGTTTTTATTGCCTGGATGTGAATCTGATAATTCATATTGTGCCTTTTATAATAAACTTAATATTTTCCTATCAAAGGTAGGAAACAAAGATTTCTCTTCCAGGGTCCAGTCAGCCACGCCCCCAACCACCAAAGTTTTTTTAACATAATCTCAGGTCTGGTGAGGATTAATATTTTGGCCGGTAAACAATATGCCTGGCCGGTTGATTTTTACCTCTACCGGCCAACTTGGCCGGTGAATCAGGAAGTTAATTTCGGACACTGGCAGTGGATGCTGATCTGAGACACCAGAAGGAGCCACTGGAGAGACAAGCGTTGGGCTGGTCGGTTCCAGACCCTGCTGGTGACCCACACTGCCATGAAGGTCCAAGGAACACCTGGATCCATGCCACACAGTGCAAAGTGTTCAAGGGAACACCACCTGAGCATCCAGGAGCACCCTACAGGGTCTTCCAATGTTCTGTTCAGAAGATTGAAGGTTTTAGAACTGGTGATTGGCATCACACTTATTTTTATCACTCCTGTGCTCATCTGGAAAAAGGTACAGCACAAACAATTTTTGACTAACCTGTGTAATTGCACCTATCGTACCCATCGGCTGACTCGAAGAGAGATCCATCACTTCAGTGACTATCATGATCATGCTGACAAAATCTGGTGGCAACTAATGCAGTTGTTATGTGTGTTCTTTGATTCCACATGCTTTTGATAACCAACCACTGTTAGTACCTGTTCTTGTTGACACTGCCTATACTCTAGCAACCTTTTTCCTTAGTCATCACCAACAGGTTTGGCAGAGAAATAAACAGGGAAAGTTAAACAGTTTATTTAGAAGGTTTACTTAATGCGTTTTCACGGTGTTTTGAAACACGTGGAGCTTCCAACCATGCCTTTGCTGATGTAATTTGAGTGTGTGTTTTATGGGTATAACAAATGTTAACAATGCTATTTGCTTCCTGTAACATTCGGCTTTCTCGGATACGCGACTACGGTTCGTTTCAAACATAAGGGTTGTTTTGTTTTGCTCCACCATTGTTCGATAGTGACATGAGCATTATATCACATTAATATGAAATATTAATGTGGATTTAAAGGTGTTTTGTATTAGCCGATTTTAGCGACCGATCGCTACAGGGACCCCTAGCCTCCCGGAGGAATAATCACACTAATAAAACCGAATGTTCTAGAAGTTTACTGATGATTACTGAGAAAATCATTCTTTAAAATCTTATTTCATCATATAATGTTTTGTTTAACTCAGGAGTTGCAATGTGAATGGGTTGAAACACATACTAAATGTTGTTCTGAATTAAGCTAATTTAACCTCAATTCACATTCTTTAAGATGAACTTTGGTTCTTGAATCTTGAAGTAAACCAGGATTCACTGAATTATTCTGATGATAATGAACCACTTTATTTTGTCTTTTGTGAGTACGTAGTTCTGTTGTGCTATTATAAACTGTTTAAAGTTATTTAATGTTTAATAAATAACTTTCTGTCTGTTAAGTATTGTCTGGTGATGATCAGCTCTTAAGCTGATATCAAGACAATGGTTGAAAGGGATGAATTCAAGCACTAGCAATCTTTTAACAGCAAAACCTGCACACACATAGAATAAAGGAGTGACAACTTCTTTTCAAGTTCAAGAATTTAATAACATAAATAAAATGAACATCCAGAGAACATCACTATGTAACGCTGTTTATCTGAATTAACACAATATTTCAATCAGTAAATCCTCTCTACTAGGCAAGTAAAACTTAACTAAACTACTAAGCAAAATGAAGATAAACGATCATGATCAGATTAATTCAGTGAATCCTTGTTCACTGAAGATCTGATTCCAAAAAGCATGGAATGGAGTTAGAAAAACATTTGGCATGGGTTTCAACCCATTCACAACGCAAAGCCCAAGTTAAACAAAACATTATTCGATGAAATAATATCTGTTTAAGTTAAAGAACCAAAGTTCACCTTGAAGAATGTGGATCGTGATTAAATTAGCTTAACTAATTCAGAACAACATTTGATATGTGTTTCAACCCATTCACAATGCAAAGCACGAGTTAACCAGAACATTTTTTTATGAAATAATATTATGAGAACCGGTTTGTCCTGTAAAATCATTTAATTCACAATCGCTTGCCTTTGTTTATGCGATTCTACCTCCGGGCGCTAGGGGTCGCTGTAGCAACTCGGTGGCTAAGAGGTTACAACATAAAGTTACCCAGATTGCTTTGAAAACCGGCATTAATATATCATATTGATGCGGGTGTTGGAGAAATATGAATGTAATCATTTTATTTCTATCAAGTTACAGCCATTTGGTTTGTTTAAGAGTTTGCTTTCAGGAAAGCTCTGTTGTTTTTAACCTCAGACAGGGAGAACAAATGGTCCTCCCAGATAAGGAATGCCTTGCCTTATCCAGCTGTGCATGAAGCTGGTGACTGATCACGGTCCGCAATAAAACTTGCTCCCTTCTTTGTTTTTAACCCTCAAGTTGTAAACTCCTGAATCCTCCTGACCCAACCCTCCTGACCCTTTTTTGATGTGTGATAATAAAGGCAAAAGGACAGAAATGACCCGGCGCAGACGATCCCAAACTCTCAGGGAGTGAAGTTCTCCATTTGGGTTTATCCTCTGTCCTCTTCTATAGAACAGTCTAAACTTGTGTTGTGTGCTTTTCGTTCCAGGATAAAAGGGGTTATCTTTAATAACCCTAACAGCCTGGTGCCGTGACGCGGATCCCAACATATCAACTTGCTGACGAGAGGAGCGGACACGCTGAAACTCACCGGTGGTCTGAGTCAAGGACCTGTCTAAGGTCCCGGGAGGTCCTCGCTGGGCCAGCGTCATAGGTTAACTCCTTTTGCCAACGAGGGATTGACGGAATCCGACCGGGAGAAAAGCACACGACAGCAAGTAAGTTTTAAAGCGATCGGTTAAAGTCCAGTATTCAAGGTTTCGGGTGATTAAAAGTTCCCCGAACAGTTGTGCAAGCAGTTTTAGTCCCTTGTAACGGGTGATTAAAAAAATCCCCGAAAAGTTAAATCGAGAGGTTTGAGTCCCTCGAAGCAATACGACTGGTTTTCAGTCCGTCGTAGAATCAAAGGTAGCTAAAAAACTCAGGTTAAGGTCCTGAACGGTACCTTAAAAGAAAGAAAAAAGGATTAAGGTCCTGGAAGGTAGATAAACACAATGCAAAAGTAATTAGGGTTCATGACAAAGTAGAAAGGGAAATCCCAGAGGGGAGTTTGTGTATCCAAGTAAATTTAAAATGTTATTACAATAAATATTATCATATATATTTCTTAATATTAAAAATACTTGAAGAAGTGTAAAATAGAAGTATAAAATAGATGGTGTGTTGAAGGTGAATCAATGGAAAAACATTGTGTGCCGGCTAAAAATAAGAGCTAAGAAAAAAAAGGGGAAATAAAAAATGTGTGTGTGTGTAGGTCTATGTGTATGTGTGTATGTATGTATATAAATATATTTATAGCTATATAACGGCTTGACTTTGCGCGCTGTAAGTTAATTCAAGCACAAAATAGGCAGGATGAGAGACAGCCCCGTGCAGCAGGAGGGGTTGGGTTGGCTGATGGAATGGCGACGACTGCAGCGCCGCCGCGTCCGGCTCACAACCTTCCCCCAACACCTGTTGATCTCCCACAAAATTAGGCTCTAAATAAAAAAAGAACTCGTCAGAACAATACTTCAGTTACGCAAACTATGGTAGCAACTGAAGAAGGCAGACCACCACCGTATAATCTCTTAACCCCCCCCCCCCCCCCAGGGATATTTCAGATCTGTTTGCAGACCTGGATGGACTGAGTAAATCAGATCATTCATTATCAACATACCAGTCCAAAGGATTGTATCCTATGGTGCAGGTCGCAAATCCTAATGTAGGAACACAGCAGCCTCAAACAATCCCAGTTTTCTGTCCGTGGTCGTTAGAAGAAGCCAGAAAGGCTGTAGAAGGTGTAATTTCTCCGCAGTAAGATCCAGAATTATGGATCCAAGACATGGAGGGAATTTATAACTCATATGGTTTAAATGGACATGAGTTCGGACAAGCCTTACAGTCATCAGTGGGAAAAAACTTTGGGGAAAAGATAAGGGCGAATTCTACAGGCAGAACCCCACAAGGCGGAATATTTGAACATCAATCGTAAATGGGGAACAGCAGCAGACGCCGCGGGAGCAGTTTTCCGCAGGAGGGCGGTTAATTGGAAATTTGGGATCCATAAAACAATAAAAATACATATATTTGTTAATGGAAGGTTTCCAGCCGCATATATCTGCGTGGGTTAAAAAACACTTAGTTACAATGGCAACGTCTAACGTAGCCACAGTTATGGAATAGGCCTATGTGCGTCACGCCGAGAAACACGCTAAAAAGGGAGGTGGTGTGTCTGGCATCAAAACACCCAACGAAAGGCACCTGAGGTAATTGAGGATGACTCTTTATTGTTTCTCTAGCAGGTTCATGAGTCTAATCACATAACACCTCGTCTCTAGTTAAACATGGATTAAGATGTCCTTGTTGTAGCATACATACCATCCCTTTATCAGCAATCTCGCATAGATCCAGGTCGTAGGTGTAGTTTGTCTGTGGGCCAAACCAATCACCATCCAGTTTAAAAAACCAGTACCCCTGTACAGTCACTACGGGCAATATATAATAATGACAGACAGTAGTACTATTGGTAACATCATATTGTGTCCAATCTCCTTCACACATAGTAGCATTACAGTAGGTCTTCTGCAGTTCTAGTTGTAACCAACTTTTACTACTAATGTTCCATAGTTGTCTCCATTCGTGGAAATTTCCGCTAATAACCACACACTTAAACCGTTCTTGTTGTATGTGAGCGTGCATCATTTGTATGTTACATACCGTCCAGTTCAAAGCTACAGAAACGTTTGTTAACACTTTTGCTGTTGTGTTCCACATTTTTAATTACCAGTTCAGTTCTTTAAGGAAGATCTTTGTAGTTTCCTCCTGTGATGTTACAACAGTAGGCATCCACATTCCAATCTGATGAACAGCTCTTGATGCATGCTGTCCAGTGTTTAATAACATAGTTCTTGTTATGTTATTGTCAATAGCATTGGAAACACTTTACACAGTACCTGTTCCACCAAGCAAAGTGTCCCACCATGCACTTTTCGTCCTAGTGCATGCTGGCAGAGGAGGGAAAAAAAAAAAAAACTTTCCATTGAACTTTATTTGTTATCGTCGATTGTGCCATTTGTTGACAAGTGTGTGCAGCAGGTGCAATTTGAGTGTGTGTCTTCTTACACGCTCGTTCTGTAGATGATTTATATTGGCACAAACCTCTCCTTGAAACCACTTTAACATTACATCCCTTGAAGACTACTGGTATGCTTCCTACACGCCACCGAGAGCATGTCTAGTCATCCTGGATTCCATTGCGCATGCTGTCTCCCCATCACAGTTGATACGGCTGAACCATTTCTTTCAGGATCTGGCCTGGTGCTTCTGCTCAACAGAGGTGTGCCAGCAGGACCATGGCAGCGAGGACACGGAGGATGATGGCTCCAAATCCTGCACCAGCCCTGTGGTGCCTCCCACGGTTTGGGACATCCGCTATCGCGCTGTCCCTCGGGTCATCCAATCAGCAGATCCCACGGAAACATGGATCTGAAATCAAAATTATTACTGCTATAAGACAAAAGAATTTGATTAGTTTTCTCTTACATAACATTTATCCATTTTTTCCTCCCCAGAGGAAAATACTGACACTGTTGCATCATTCCCTTGTGAAATGATTTCAGCTGGTCTAGGTGGACCATTTTCTTGTCTCACCCAAACTTTGACTCTTGGTTTATCTGTTGAGCCAAACCCCCCTGTTCCTCTTACAGTAATATTAGTGGGGGCAGCCACCCCTTGAACCTCTGTCATTTCACAGGGTTTCGCTAGCAGTTGTGCTAGTTTTTCTCCTTTCTCAATTACCAGGGATTTTCTCCTTGATAATCCCAATCAATCACTCCAGCTTGTATTGTCATTAAGAGCTGAGGCCTGCAACTCCACAGGCCCGGACATCATCCTTCCCAATGACACAGCTTGTTGTATGGCTTTAGCCAAATGTAATGCTCTTTGCTGTGCTTCTTCACAAATATTTTTTTTTCAGGCACTTTTCAGAATTGGAATGACCACATCCTTGTGCCATAAAATGATAAATTCTAGCCAATAATGCTGAAATAATTTTAACTCCTGTATTAAGCATTTACATATACATTAATACATTTTCCATTCAGATAAAATCACTAATTTTATTGTTCATTTATTTTCACTCTCTTATACACACATAATCCTGAGCGGTTTCTCAGTGTGTCAAATGTAGAGACAGTAAGTCTGCCCCTGGAGCAATAGGCCTATTATTCAATTGGGCCAATGCTTGCATCAATTTAGGCTTCCAATCTATCAAGTCATGATTATTAGACACATTTTTTCAAAAATTCTTTCAACAGTCCATTCACTCTCACAATCAGCCCAGCAGCTTGCAGATAATATGGAATGTGATAAATCCATTCCACCTGTCGTTCTTGTCCTTTTTCTGATGTTGACATGATTCACACTGCTAGATGGCTGTTTTAATGTTATCTATTTTCAAATCAACACCCCTGTACTGGTGTTGACTGCACTTTCTCCTTAATGTCTTTTCACAATTTTTTTCAAACTTATTTGTTCTAAATTTTCCAAAACCTTTTATACAACCTCAAAAAAGGTTTAAAGACACTTTATCTATTTTTTTTAACAAAACTAGCAAAAAACAACTCATGTGTTGCGCCTCTCACAACATTTGGGCCAAAGGATTTAATGGATTCAGCCCAGCACTAAACCCTGCACAGTTAACGTTTATGCCTTTCTTTTGACATCTTTGTTTCAACTCAGCAGCAGGTAACTCATTAGTCTCTCTGCTGCAGGCACCCCAGCACTTATCGGTGCCTTCCACAACATAAAACATGACGGACCCTGTTCATTTCTCGTGGTCCGTCCACGGCCCGCGAACCTAAGTTTGTTGACATTTTCCCAGATTCCGCAGCTCCATAATTCGAGTTTTAATAATTTTCATCATGGCATATGGAGCTTCCAGAATCACAGTAAGGATAGTTGATTGATAATGCTGTAGAGCAGTTCTATTCTTTTTTTTTTTATGTTTCAAACAAATGTTTAATTCTCTGCCAAAAATCCAGCCATTTTTCCTAACTTCTAACCTGTCTCCTGCGCTTAAATACTGTTTTACTAAACATTTTAACAAAATATCACCGTAATAACAGTTTGTTTTTTCAACATAACTGCCTTGACCAGTTATATTGAAAATATTGACCAGTTATATTGACCAGTTATATTATGCTTTGTGGTCTACAGGGCCAACTGATGTAGGATTATTGACAACAGTAGAACCAGTTAAAATAGTTCCTAAAATTAAAGTACAGGCTGCAGATAAAACAGTACGGGCTAAAGTTTGAAGACCCGGAGAGTATAATGGCAGTTATAAACATTTTATTGGATGCAGGAATAATTAGACCATGCCCAGATTTTCATCCAGGCCATTTTAACATGCTTAAAGAGCTTTAATCCAAAGCATGGAAGTAAAGTATTAATGTACATAGATGGCCTTCTAATTACATTTAAAAAAGCTGCTACATCATTTTGGCTAAAATGGGAAACAAGGTTAGCAAGGATAAAATACAGTGGGTGCAGAAATGAGTCTGTTACAGGCCATGATATCTCAGAAGAATGTAAAAAGATACAGGAAGTGAAGAATTGCTATAGTAAGTGAGCCCAAACCAGTTACTAAAAAACAAATGATGTCTTTTTAGGATTGTGTAATTACTGCAGAGCTTGGATTCGACATTATGTAGAGAAAACTTAGCTTCTCTTAAATCTTATTCACGACACGCTGATGGTCATGTCAGAGACAATCCAGTGGACCTCAGAAGCAGAGCAGAAATTCACAGAGCTAAAAGTAAAACTTATCTCAGCAACTGTCTTAGCTCTAGGTTTACGACTTCTGTGTTGTTTATAGCCCCATGGTGATAAGCTCAAACCTGTAGCAGCAGTACTACCCCCAAGTTCAGCTGAAGTGGTCTGGTTTCATTTAACCACTAAACCCCCATGTAGTGGATGTACTACAATTTGGTCTTTCTGATATTTACCTAGAGCAAAAAACAGAGCAAATCATTAATCTAGAAGTGTTGTTAAATAGACAAACAGTGCCAACTGCAGAAAAACAAATGTGGGTAAAAAATGGAAGAACATTAAAAACAGTAAAACAGTTTAACTAGAACAGTCAAAGGCAATTTTAAACAAATGTGTTTTTAATCTTGATTTAAAGGAACTCAGGCTTTCCGCACTTTTACAGTTTTCTGGAAGTTTGTTCCAGATAAGTGGAGCATAGGAACTGAATGCTGCTTCTCCTTGTTTAGTTCTTGTTCTAGGTATGCAGAGTAGGCTGGAGCCAGAAGACCTTAGTGGTCTGGAAGGTTGATACACTGATAACAAGTCTGTAATGTATTTGGGTGCTAAGCCATTTAGGGATTTATGAACTAACAGAAGTATTTTAAAGTCTATTCTGTGAGATACAGGGAGCCAGTGTAAGGACTTTAGAACAGGGGTTATGTGCTCTACTTTCTTAGTCTTAGTGAGGACGCGTGCAGCAGCGTTCTGGATCAGCTGCAGCGTTCTGATCCACTTTTTAGGCAGACCTGTGAAAACACCGTTGCAGTAATCAATTCTACTAAATATAAACGCATGGATTAGTTTTTCCAGATCCTGCTGAGACATCAGTCCTTTAATTCTGCAAATGTTCCTCAGGTGATAGAAAGCCGACCTTGTCACTGTCTTTAAATGCTTTTGGAGGTTCAGGTCTGAGTCCATCACTACACCCAGATTTCGGGCTTGATCAGTGGTTTCTAGCTGAAGCGACTGAAGCTGTGCTAACTTTTGATCTCTCCTCTATTGGTCCAAATATTATTACTTCAGTTTTGTTTTTATTCAATTGAAAAAAGTTTTTACACATCCAGGAAGATGTGCACCAACAATTTGTCCTCTTTTGAACTCACCCATGTCACCCATAATGTTGTGTGCATTGCAATATTTTGAGCAAAACTGTGCTCCTACCCTGCTAATTGGACCTTCACACTCTGCTCTTATTGGTTCAATGTGCAATTAATGATGATTGGCCACCAGGCTGGTCCAATTTAGCCATGAAACCTCCCACATTAAAATGAGAGGTGTTTCAGTTTCATTGTCCAACCCCTGTATATATTGTATTTCACTTACTGAATTGAGTTACTGAAATAATTGTCTATACTTTTATTTATTAAGATTTAATTCTAGTGTTTATGTAAGGCAGAGGTTACAAATGTAAACGTTACGACCTTTTATTTGGACCGTTTTTGCCTTTTCTTCTTTCTATTAAGAACGGCTCTACGAAAAGAGGTGGAAACAACGCCCCCAAAATGACGCTTGTGGCCAAAAAGTGTATTACGTCAGTAGTGGTTTAGGACTACCGTAGCAAATGAATGGCATACTTTGACTGTCGGTTGTCGCCAATTAGGTCATTAGTTGCGTCTCAGATCGAAATACGCAGTTTGCAGCTCTGCAGATGCAAAGTTTTCGTGGTTGGCAGGTTTTGATGAAGACAAATCCTTTTCACTCAGAAGGTTTGATTTAAAATCCCCAAGTGATGAGAGCCTACGACCAAGGAACTCGGAAGCTTTGCCTTTGACGGTCATGCCCACCATCAGGCGGGCGCCTTCTTCAACTTCTTCAGAAGTTGAACGATTCTAGTTGTAAATGCTGTGGATTTAGTTTTTTGTGTAATGCAGCTGTACCTAGTTTGACCACCAGAGGCCTCCCTCTTTTCTTTTGACACTTTTGTTATCAGTCTTTTTGACTTCCTTTTTTTTCTCTTCATGATGCATACTGAAGCTGTTGTTACCGTTGTTGGTTGAAAGGCAAGATATTTCAAAGCTTAAGTGATCCCCCTCCCATTTGGAGCTGCAAGCGGGCAAAGTGGCCAGTAGAATATAATTCTACAGCTTTATTTTAGTTTTTATCCACTGACTGTGTGGATGTAAATTCATTGTTTTGTTTGTTGTCTGTTTGAGGTTTTACTGTGGTCTACTGCGCATCCTGTTGCTAGCTGTGCTAGCTATTTAAGTGCATCAATAAAGAAACCATCTGTAGTTAAAGAACCGGAGTCCTCGGATGCTTGAATGATGCATAGTAGAAAACTTCTCCTTGTCGAGGGTGTAAACTTCAGATGAAGTCGCTGTGAACCTATGAGGACGTCGGGTAGAGGACTTGTCTGCAGTTGAAGATGTATTGTGTCGCATTGGGAAGATTAAAGGAGCAGTTCGGAAAAGGCTAAACAAGTGAGCGCGGTAAAGAAAACGGCTCAGAAGTAGCGTTACTACAGAACTGCCACAGAGCTTCCCGTTGCACCAGGATTTCATTGTGTTCATCTTAAGTAGAGCAGATAAATGTTCCCTACACTTATCTACATAGAAGCCAAGAGACTTCTTAGGTAAATGCCATTCATTAAGCTGACTGACATCTACTTTTAAGGTACTGAGTTTTTCCCACCTAAGTATATAATTGCATTGCAAGCATGTGCATTATATTCAGATTGTGTGAAGAGGGCTGGTAATTGCATTATTAGAGGTGATTATTTGTCCTTTATATCAGCTCATTTGGTGGTGTTTTTATTTTTATTAAGTAACATACTGTAGAACTAATGACCATTTATGTAGGTCTGTAACAAACGTTTAAGAAGGACAATTTTAAAGGGATTTTTTTATCTTCCCATTTACCTTAAATTCTTTATTATATTTGTAAGCATAATATCACACGGTTAACATGTCACAAAGCGAAGATGTAAATCATACATTTACTTCACCAGAAACAGCTGATATTAATGCACAAGAAGAAGCAATGACAAAGGGTCAAGATGAGACAAGATGAGACAACTTTAACCTGGCCTGATGCTGAATCTGTATTTGAAACTACAACCTCCAATGTCTCTTTATCTACAAAGAAGACCCGACAGTCAAGACAGTCTTCCTTTACATCACTAGAAGCCAGAGAAGCTGCAGCTGAAGCAGCTGCCACCAAAGAGGTGCTTAAAATAATGAAAGCACAGAGTGAGCAGGAAGAAGAAATACAAAGACTTGAGCAGGAGGATCAAATGCTGGCAGCTAAAAATGAAGCAGAGATGGCTAAACTAAGAGCTGAAAATGAAGCAGAATTCATAGGACAGAAAGCCGAAAATGAAGCTGAAAATGCCAGGAAAAGAGCTCAGTTTATTGCAGAAAGTGCAGCCAGAAGGATAAAGCTGGAGGAAAAAAGGAAATAAGTTAAACGTTTAGAGGAACTCAAAAAGCTTAAAGCTGCTAAGGCAAAATAAAGGTTTACTCTGAAGGTGTTTATAGGGATAATGATGAAGATGATCATCTGTCATTATCACCTCTGTCACAAAATCCAATACTCAGAGCTTCTTCCACACAAAGACTGGTTCCTCAGACACTTTCACCACATCAAGCTAAGCCCACTCCAACAAATCATGCCGAAGTCCTACAGCCGTACCAAGCGGTAGTCACTAAAGCCCTGACTTCTTCTCCACGTATCTACACTTCTGTATCAGTGCAGCAAGCAGCCATGCTTACTAAAGAAACTATGAGTTATGATCCCCTGCGCATTCAATCTGTTTTCATGGAACAAGCTGAAAACACACAAGCCCCTCCCACTCAAACAGCTACATCAGACATGTCAAATGATCTGGTAAGAACACTAGCTGAAGCTATCACTGCAAATCGCATCCCAGTACCAGGACCTGCTGTCTATATGGGAGATCCTCTAAAGTACACTGATTGGAAGCTTTCCTTTTCAACTCTAATTGATCGAAATAACCTTCCAGTCTAGGAAAAACTGTTTAATAATAATAATAATAACATTATTATTATTATTTTTTAAGGCTGTGTTATGAAATGTGTTACAGCATTTTTGTGGGACAAGATTATACAAAATTCAGTAACCAAATGTTTTATTCCCCATTACCCATAAACAGGGGTGGACTGGGACAAAAAAATCGGCCCTGGCAGTTTGGATTAGACTGGTTCCTAAACAGGCGCGCTTGGCCTCCCCTGGGATTGCGCAATCCCATATTAACTGCGCTGGCTTCCATTCCGTGAATGCATCTTCCTGTCTCTAGATCATAAATTCAATTGTTCAAACAGTTATGAGCTGATTTTCCACAATTTAATATATGTGGATTACGAATTGTGTTTTGGTCATCAAACTGTGTGCAGGTAACATGTTTTTGTGCTGCTGCGCGATCATAAAAGGCAAAGAGCTGGTTGTATGTGAGGCCGGCAGTTCCTTGGCCTCTAGACAGGGGGCGCTCAAGGGGCACCGCTCCTGATCCAAAACTGTAGAGTGACAGCAAGTTATGGATGTATTATTAGCGAGTTTCGCTAAACAAGTAAAGCACTAAAAAGACTCTAAACATCCAGCTGGAACAGGACTGATCAGGGAAGGCTTTCCTCCCTGGCAGTTAGCTCCACTGAGACTGAGAGACTTTTAAAACTGAATAAGATAAAGAGAACTTTTACTGGAAAATGAAGATATTTTTGTGCAGAAAGAGCTGCGCATGGACTTAATTTATAAGTAGAGGTAAGACAGCGATAATTATTCATGTTTTGTTTCTGTAATGAAATGTGCTTAATGTGGGTTATAGTTTTAGAATGTGTTACAAATACAGAAATCCATCATAACTCATAAACTGTTACAGTCTAATGACAAATAATTAATTTTTATTTTTTCATCAAATAATCAATATTTTTCCATGTCTCTTGGTGAATTTATTTGGCTCAATCAGTCTCCTTCAGTACTTTGCAATGAGTCTACTCTGTAGAGTGTATATATTTGTAAATCTGACTGATGACGTCAGTGCCTCACCTCACTGACTACAACCACCACCACCATATTTTACATCAGACACCGGAGCAGATGAAGGGCCTGCTGTTGGGAACATGTCAGTCAGTTTGACACATTTCGCAGCGTCCGTTTGAAGAACTCGTTTCTTTTTTTCGTGCAGTTTCTCTGCGCCTCCCTTGCGTTTCTTATCCATTACTACTGTGAACACCGCTGCACAAAGTTCCACATGGAGCGTGAAGGTGTTTTTCTACTTGCAGACGACACACAGCTCTACATCACCATGTCACCAGGTGACTATGAACCAATTCAAGCACTGAGTAAATGCCTAGAAGAAATCAATGCATGGATGTGTCAAAATTTTCTTCAGTTGAACAAAAACAAAACAGAAGTAATAATATTTGGACCAATAGAGGAGAGATCAAAAGTTAGGTCACAGCTTCAGTCGCTTCAGCTAAAAACCACTGATCAGGCCCGAAATCTGGGAGTAGTGATGGACTCAGACCTGAACCTCCAAAAGCATCTAAAGACAATTACAAGGTCAGCTTTCTACCACCTGAAGAACATTTCTAGGATTAAAGGACTGATGTCTCAGCAGGATCTGGAAAAACTAATCCATGCGTTTATCTTTAGTAGAATTAGGGCTGGGCAAGTTAACGCGTTAATTTCGCGTTAACTCATTAGACTATTAACGGCGATATTTTCTTTAACGCGCGTTAACGCATGTTGGTCACATGCTTTTATTTTGTGAAGGTCTGTTGCTGCGGTGTAGGGGTTTGAATCAGAACAGTAAGTGGCGATAATGCGCCAATAACCTCGCTGTCAGCCAAGCCTCGGATTCAAAGAGGAAGAAAGGTGCTGGCCGGAAAAAAACACAGCTGACATGCGGAAGGCGGTGTTTCCCGCAGGTACCGCGAGCGAGCTTAGGCGAGGCGAGGCGGTGAGTTGGCGGCCGGAACAAGTTTTGTGCGGAGCAGAGCGGGGGGTCTGCATCGACGCCGTCGGTGAAGTCGCTTCTCGTTTCAAAGTATCCATGTATTTTTGCCTGTTTTCCCCCTGCCATTCACTATATGCGCGCGAGAAAGCAACAACAAAAAACCGCGTGTCAACGTCAAATAAACGTAAGCATATCGAGTTAGCAAGCATTTCAGTTTAAAGTTCTTCCAGCATGGAATATGACAGAAACAAGTTAGTTGGAACCACTGCCAAGTTAAACTTTGGTATTGAACATAAAATGGTAATGCTGCTCCCTGCTGTTACCTCAGAAATTGCCTGTTTTTGGTAGATTTTTTCCCCATAAAGAGAATTCCCTGTCAGTGGCAATAAGCTTTAATTTATTATTATTGCTATTTTTTGTTTTACATGTTTAAGTTGAGCTTTACACTAAATATGTGTTACTGATAAGTGCTACAAATGTTACAACACTTTTGTTCATATGGCAGCAGAACATTAAAATAAAAGTGCTCTTTACACTACTTTTGAATTCATTCTTGGAGTTTGTAAATACAATGCGATTAATCGCGATTAATCGCGATTAATCAGTGCGATTAATCGCGATTAAATATTTTAATCGTTGCCCAGCCCTAAGTAGAATTGATTACTGCAACGGTGTTTTTACAGGTCTGCCTAAAAAGTGGATCAGACAGCTGCAGCTGATCCAGAACGCTGCTGCCCGCGTCCTCACTAAGACTAAGAAAGTAGAGCACATAACACCAGTTCTAAAGTCCTTACACTGGCTCCCTGTATCTCAGAGAATAGACTTTAAAATACTTCTGTTAGTCTATAAATCTCTAAATGGCTTAGCACCTAAATACATCACAGACTTGTTATCAGCGTATAAACCCTCCAGACCACTCAGGTCTTCTGGCTCCAGCCTACTCTGCATACCTAGAACCAGAACTAAACAAGGAGAAGCAGCATTTAGTTCCTATGCTCCACTTATCTGGAACAAACTTCCAGAAAACTGTAAAAGTGCAGAAAGCCTGAGTTCCTTTAAATCGAGATTAAAAACACATTTGTTTAGAATTGCCTTTGAATGTTCAAGTTAAAATGTTTTACTGTTTTCAAATGTTCTTTTTTGTTTCTACACTATCCCTACTTGCTTTTATTCTGTTTTATTTTCCAATATTTTAATCATGTAAAGCACTTTGCATTGTCTCTGTACTGAATTGTGCTATATAAATAAATTTGCCTTGCCTTGCCTTGCCTTACTTTAAGGGCTAAAGGGCTAGGCACTGACAGTCTAAAGGGCCTAGCCTTTAGACTGTCAGGGATGATAACCAATGGGCTGCAGTAGCCTGTGGTAAGGGCCGGATGATCGGAACAGACTCTTGCGCTGCTGATTTTATTTTTCTTCATGCATTATGCAAATATAACGAGGCCGATATATAATATAATAATAATAATAATAATAATAATAATAATAATAATAATAATAATAATATTAATAATAATACATATTATTAATATACATGTCGGGTCTGCCGGCCCAAACAGCACGTCGGCCCACCGGGAAAATGCCCGGTACGCCCGATTACCAGTCCATGCCTGCCCATAAACTTCAGTACATCTTAAATAATAAAAAATATCTTGCTGACAAACATTATATCAACATACCTACACAGCATAGACACAACTAAAGGTATTTCTAACTACAACGCACATCTTCCTAATATATTAAATAACATTACTATAAACCAGTGTAACAGTGATTTTCCACAACAACTCACCTCTGCAGCAATCCTTTCATGGTCTTCTACACTGAGTATCCAACGCTTCTTCACTGGCTGACTACTACCTACACTGCTTTGTCCAGCCATGGAGTGGAGAGATCACTTGCCTGCTGCTGAATTTGTAAATAGGGGGTTTTCAGCTGACGTCACGCTCACGTGACTACTCAGCGCGTCCGCCATATTGGGTGGCAGTCGTTTCGCACCGTTGACCTGCATTGTATGACGCCTTAGGCAGTATTGGAAGTGAACAATGGGGAAAACGTGTTTAATGGTTGGTTGCACGGCCCGTGGAGGTGGAGATCAACGCTCTTTCTATCGCCTACCAGCCGTAATAGTGAATCAGTGCGAAAAAACCAAACAGCTCTCTGAACAACGCCGTCACCTATGGCTGACACGGATATCCAGGTCCGATTTGGACGGTGTTAAGCTGGAATACGCCAGAGTCTGCGGTGCTCACTTTGTCACAGGTAATTAACTGTTAAGTATTTAAAACATGTAAGAAGAATATATTAATAATAGGGCTTGGGCGTTATGACTTATTACTTTCCGCGGCTGCCATGTTGACTGCCTCCGCCGCCTCTACTGCCTATGACTACCGCGTACTGTACTCCCTCTCTCAGCCGTGTTTTAATTTGATTAATTTCACCTTAACTTGATTTCAACCATGGTAAACCGTTGCTGTATTGTGGGCTGTAACAGCGCAACACATGATCGCCATGGGAAAAACATAGAAACAGATTAATTTTCCACCGCTTTCCTGCCTGGAGGCGCAACCACGGAGAACAACTGTTAGAGATAACAAAGAGTCGTCGGCTCGCTTGGATCGCGGCTGTAAGTCGACCGAACATAACTTTCCACAGTATCCCGATGTCAATGAGAGTGTGTTCTAAACCTTTGAAACACATAGCAGCTAGTTAAAAGTACATTACATGCGTGAGTGGTTGTTAGCACTAACGGTTAGCATGTGCCAGAGCCCGTCTGAGCACAGCTTACCTTTGAACGAGTTGCTGTGTTCCCACTGTTTGCTGGCTTTATGATCTGCCGCTCCTACCGGCGCCAATACGGTAAATACAACTTAATTTTGCACTGGTCATTGTTCTGCTTAAATAATTAAAGCCGCGAGCGGCGTCGATCGGCCCTGCAGCCAAGCGCCTTCGCGCACCGCCGGCCGTCAGCCACTGCAGAAGCATGCGACACATTTGCGTCGGATTGTTTACATTTTTACCATCTTATTAAAACTCACCCGTCCACGTATGATGGCAATTTCCTTGATGTACATAACCAGATGTGAACTGGTTGTGAGCCTCTAGACCCTTGTAAGCTCTCATTTCCTCAAGAGTGTGCACCGAACACCAGGTAATGCACTAAATCGCCGTGCTCTACATTTGGCCAATCATCTGGATTACGGCTAAACAAGGCACCGTGGAGGGCATACGGGTCCATATGGTCGATCACGGAACATTTCCTCAGATATACGTCCTTATCTGGTCGCTCTAGCATGCTGGCGTACTTATCCATTCGCGATACGATAATACGTGTACGACAACTAGAGATAAGGAAGTGTACCACCCAATATGGCGGACCGGAAGTTGGCCAGTGACGTCAGTGAAAACCCCCTATTGGGACGATCCGGTCCAAGCTCCTTTATCCTGTTTTTTTCTTCAAGTGAACGCTTTGTAAAAGCATTTTTTTGTAAAGACAAAACAGAATTTTCTCTCATTTTGAAACTACTCCACTTTGCAAACGTAAACGTGAATCAACCTAACAAACTGCAGCTGCGCTAATGATTCGAATCGGGGATTGTCCAATCACACAATGTTTTAAAAAAAATTAGCCAGTACTGACACTCTACCAGTAATGACACAACAGAATGGGTGTGTCCGGGACGCAGAGCGCTGCGCCCTGTGGAAAACCTTAAATAACCAATTAAAAGTCAGCCTCAGATCACGTGCTTGCCCAAGTTGATGCGCCTACATTCACTCTCATTAGAACGGCGCCCTGCACATAGGATAGGAAGTGTGCGCAATGTGAGCAATTAAATAGAATTATGTATTTACTATTTTAATAAATTCTAACATGTCTATTTGATACACGGTATGAATAAATACATTTCTAAGTACTTTGCAGTTCAGAAATCATTTATTATCTAAACAATTTAAAGGGGGCGGCGCCCGAGCGCCCTCTACTGGACAGCCGCCACTGTTCTGAAGAATGTAGCTGACACACTGAATGTCAAGAAGGATCCTGCGAAGCTTAAGGTATCTACAATAACTTCAAGAACAAAGGTTGTCTCAAGTGAAAGGGTGAAAGGTCTACAGGTAAGAGGTATGAAGTCTGGAACAAACATCAAGCTGCCAGTAAGCTACAACAGAGAGTACATACCAGCTAACAGATCCCATATACCAACAAGTCAAACAGCAAAGTCCTGGCCTCATTTAGAACATCTGGCAGATGAAATGTCTCAGGAACTGGACTGTGAAGTAGGGTTACTGATTGGCTATAACTGTTCTCAAGCTTTGACTCCTATAGAGGTCATCCATGGTTTTGAAGACCAGCCTTTCCTGCTCAAGTCTGTGCTGGGTTGGAGCATCATTGGCTACAACAACACTGCCACTGACTACAAAGATGAAATAGGTATGAGTCACAGCATTGTCACAAAGCAAGTCATACCAGCTATTATACTTCGTTTTAAGCTGAAGTCTGAAGACCACTTGACTTTCTAGAACTCAAGTCAAGGAAATGATCTTTCCATCAAGGTGTTTGAGTCAGACTTTGCTGAAAGAACAAGTGAAGACATTCCAATATCACAAGAAGACCTTCAGTTCCTCTCAAAACTAAAAGAGGGCATCAAGCAAAAACAGGACGGACACTATGAGATGCCGTTGCCTTTTAAGGTAGACAGGCCAAGTTTGCCAAACAACAGAGCATGTGCTGAACATCGTCTAAAGTGTCTGGAAAGACGTTTGAAAAAAGATGAGAAATACTGCAAAGATTATGTGGCCTTCATGAAAGACATTATAGCAAGTGGTGATGCTGAAAGGGTCCCAGAGACAGAAAATGAAAGTCAAACAGTGTGGTATATTCCCCACCATGGGGTTTACCACCCCAAGAAGCCTGGGAAGATTAGAGTCGTGTTTGATTGTTCAGCCAGGTTTTACAATACCTCACTCAACGAACATCTCCTAACTGGTCCAGACCTCACAAATACTCTCGTTGGAGTTTTGGTTGGGATTAACCCAAGCCGCACTCCATCATCCGCATACCAAACACCCAGCCATTCTCCCAAAGGGACATCATGTCTCTCGTCTCATAGTTAAGCATTACCATGAGAAGGTGTGTCATCAGGGTCGTGGAATGACAATGAACGAAATACGAACCAATGGATTCTGGATTCTTGGATGCAATAGTGAAGTGTCATCTTTTATCTTCAAATGTGTGAAGTGCATGAAGTTAAGGAAGCCCAATCAAGAACTCAAAATGGCTAATCTTCCACCAGAGAGAATGGAATCTGCACCGCTATTCACATACAGTGGCATGGACTGCTTTGGACCATTCTGTGTCAGAGAGGGGAGGAAGGAGCTGAAGAAATATGGACTCATATTTACCTGCATGTGCTCAAGAGCCATTCACATAGAGGTCTTGGATGACCTTACTACTGATGCCTTCCTGAATGCGTTATGTTGCTTTATCGCAATACGGGGCAATGTGAGAGAACTCCAAAGTGACCAAGGCACCAACTTTGTAGGTGCAAGGAATGAGTTCCAAGATATGATGAAATGACTACCGCAAGAACGTATGAACTAAATGGGATGCAGCTTTGTTATGAATCCTCCTGCATCCAGTCACATGGGCGGTGTCTGGGAGAGACAGATCCGCACAGTAAGGAGTGTCCTCATGTCTATTCTCGACCAATCTGCAAACAGAATAGACAGCCCTTCATTGAGGACCTACTTTTATGAGGTAATGGCTGTTGTGAATAGCAGACCCTTAACCACTGTACAGGGGCTGGGCAATGAAACTGAAACACCTCTCATTTTAGTGTGGGAGGTTTCATGACTAAATTGGACCAGCCTGATGGCCAATCTTCATTAATTGAAAATTGAACCAATAAGAGCAGAGTGTGAAGGTCCAATTAGCAGGGTAAGAGCACAGTTTTGCTCAAAATATTGCAATGCACACAACATTATGGGTGACATATCAGAGTTCAAAAGAGGACAAATTGTTGGTGCACGTCTTGCTGGCGCATCTGTGACCAAGACAGCAAGTCTTTGTGATGTATCAAGAGCCAGGGTAATGTCAGCATACCACCAAGAAGGACGAACCACATCCAACAGGATTAACTGTGGACGCAAGACGAAGCTGTCTGAAAGGGATGTTTGGGTGCTAACCCGGATTGTATCCAAAAAACATAAAACCACGGCTCCCCAAATCACGGCAGAATTAAATGTGCACCTCAACTCTCCACCAAAACAGTCCATCAGGAGCTCCACAGGGTCAATATCCACGGCCGGGCTGCTATAGCCAAACCTTTGGTCACTCGTGCCAATGCCAAATGTCGGTTTCAATGGTGAAAGGAGCGCAAATCTTGGGCTGTGGACAATTTGAAACATGTATTGTTCTCTGATGAGTCCACCTTTACTTTTTTTCCCACATCCGGGAGAGTTACAGCGTGGAGAAGCCCCAAAGAAGCGTACCACCCAGACTGTTGCATGCCCAGAGTGAAGCATGGGGGTGGATCAGGGATGGTTGGGCTGCCATATCATGGCATTCCCTTGGCCCCATACTTGTGCTAGATGGGCGCATCACTGCCAAGGACTACCGAACCATTCTGGAAGACCATGTGCATCCAATGGTTTAAACATTGTATCCTGAATGATTGCCGTGTGTCAGGATGACAATGCACCAATACACACAGTAAGACTGGTGAAAGATTGGTTTGATGAACATGAAAGTGAAGTTGAACATCTCCCATGGCCTGCACAGTCACCAGATCTAAATATTATTGAGTCACTTTGGGGTGTTTTGGAGGAGCGAGTCAGGAAACATTTTCCTCCACCAGCATCACGTCGTGACCTGGCCACTATCCTGCGAGAAGAATGGCTTAAAAAATCCCTCTGACCACTGTGCAGGACTTGTATATGTCATTCCCAAGACCAATTGACGCTGTATTGGCCGCAAAAGGAGGCCCTATACCATACTAATAAATTATTGTGGTCTATAACCAGGTGTTTCAGTTTCATTGTCCAACCCCTGGACATCTCAATGATCAATCAGGTCCAGAACCCTTAACTCCTAATCATATACTCACAATGAAGTCCTCTGTCATCATGCCCCCACCTGGCAAGTTCGTAATAGAAGATCTCTATCTTCAAAAAAGATGGAAGAGAGTTCAGTTTCTGTCAAACGAGTTTTGGACCAGGTGGAGGAATGAGTATCTGCTCAATCTGCAGCAAAGAAGGAAATGGACTAAGGATAGGAGAAGCGCAAGGATAAATTACATTGTCCTCCTGTTAGATGAGAACTTGCCTAGGAATCAGTGGAAATTGGCAAAGGTCGTAGAAGTTTTCCCTTCCGCTGACAACAGGATCAGAAGAGTTAAGCTGCTGATCAGTAACACGGGCCTCGACAGTAGAGGTAGGCGCACATCTCAGCCTCATTATTTAGAAAGAGCCATACAAAAAACAGTGCTATTACTTGAAGCTGAGTGAAAGGGCTGACTTAGTGAGATCTCTTGGTCTCTCTTGTTTTGTTTTTTGTCAGCAATTTTCTGTACATAGTTTAAGGAATCACTTTGTGTGATTGGTGGGTGTGTAAATCCTGTGGATTTAGTTTTTTGTGTAATGCAGCTGTATCTAGTTTGACCACCAGAGGCCTCCCTCTTTTCTTTTGACACTTTTGTTATTGGTCTTTTTGGCTTCCTTTTTTTTTCTCTACATGATGCATACTGAAGCTGTTGTTACCGTTGTTGGTTGAAAGGCAAGATATTTCAAAGCTAAAGTGATCCCCCTCCCATTCAGAGCTGAAAGCAGGCAAAGTGGTCAGTAAAATATAATTTTACAGCTTTATTTGAGTTTTTATCCACTGACTGTGTGGATGTAAATTCATTGTTTTGTGTATTGTCTGTTTGTAGTTCTACGGTGGTCTACGGTGCATCCTGTTGCTAGCTGTGCTAGCTATTTAAGTGCACCAATAAAGAAACCATCTGTAGTTAAAGAACCGGAGTCCTCGGATGCTTGAATGGGCGGCATACTTATTTTAAAATTATACTAGACAGAGAGGACATTGGTTCTCCTCCCCTTCAGTGGAATTCAAAGAAACCAATAATAACAGTTTGGCGGTCAAGTGGTATTTAATTGGGTATTTATGTGTGCAACATTTTTCAGGTGACTTTCACAGCTGTCAGGAATTAACAGATTCGCTGTGTCTCAATTCGCTGGCTGCGTCCTTCGAAGGACCCAGCCTACAAGCCTTAGGAGGACCCAGCCATCGGAGGATGCTCCGGAGGATTCTCAACCGTTGGTAAATGGGACGGTCTAGCCTTTGGAGCACTTCTTGGTTGCGACACGACATCATCACTTCTACCCCAAGCCCGGGAAAAACAGTGCCAGACGACAAAAAAATGGATATGGAAATTTTTATTTTATTTTTTTATTTACTTGTTATTGGAGGAGGAGAGTCGGTTTAGACGGCTTCGGCGGCAGCAAAACCGGCGACAAATTTTTCCTCAGGCTGGGAGAGCGCAGTGGAGAGGTAACATTTACCTGCTATTATTTTCACCCAGGGGCCTGCTACTGATCATAATATACCAGTTATTAAACAAACGCTTGTCAGCAGATTGACGAATATGTTTAAATATAAAATTTTATATTTATTTGTAAGACTTGATATGAAGCTGAAGCGCAGGTTCAATCTAAGAAACTCATCGCCTGCCTCCATTCAATCAGAGTCCGATCCGCCTCTGATGTGAGCCAATCAGCTACGAACCGCACCTCCATGAAGCCAATTAGCATCCCGCGCTCATCTTAAAAGCAACTTCAAATCCACGTCTCAGCCTGCTAACCAGCAAGCGCAAACGGATTGCATGTCGGATTTTGAATCAGATGTCCAATTCAACCCACCCCCAACCCCTTCTCCACCATCGTAGCTGAGTTCATCTAGCTTCCAAGACGTTCCTCCATCCTCAACCCACAGAGTGTTTTCTCCCTTCAGTCTTCAGCACTCCCTATCACCCCGTTATTGGTCTGGCAGAAGACCACCATTTTGGGCCCGGTTCTGCCAGAGGTTTCTTCCCAAAGGGGAGTTTTTCCTCTCCACAGTCGCTTCAAGCTTGCTCATCATGGACAGTTCATGCAAACCTGTGTTTATCAAGTTGGACATCTATCTTAAACAGATCACCATATGGACTGAACAAACTTCTTCTATCTCCACTCCACCACCAGTTTCAGACCTGGGGGGGGAACATCCCTGTTCTCATACATCTACTTATGCATATTAAAGTATAATTCAGCATTAATGTTCCTGCCGAGGTCTGAGCGCCAAAGACTTAAAATATTGTGTCAATAAGATCCTTCTAATTGCCATTTCTTTCTCTGTGAGTTTTTCAGATTGAAATGAGCTTATGTTTGTAACTTTAGTAATTTGAATTGAATAGTTAAATGTGTACAAACCCTGTAAATAACTAACTTAAATCACTACATTCACTATCACTAAAAAAGCGCGCAAAGCACCTCGGGAAATCTTATGGCAGGCGAGGCCACTAAGGATGGTAGTGGTGCATCCTCAGAATTCGGGGAAAAAGAGGACGCATTCGAAGGCTGCATTTTAAGCATCCTCAGAATTTTTGCCAAATGGGACAGCCTCCGCGCATCGTTGTGACGTCACTGGCCTTAAAATGCGTCCTTCGAAGGACGCAGCCTGCGAATTGTGACACAGCTATTGTCTTTATCAAAACTTTCCAAAGTTGAGGAATGCAGGTGCCTATGAGTTGCTCAAAAGTTCTGGGAACACAAAGAGCCGACAGCTTTCCGTTATACAGTGTCCAAATGAAGGGTACACTGTGCAATTTTTGAAGTAACCGAGCACTATGATTCACCACTCTACAATTTACATCCGCCATCTACGCAACAATATCAGCTTTGAGCAGGTAACTATATCTGCTTTTAGCCAAGTTACTTGAACTTCAAAAGACCTCCACACTACACCAGACATTTTGAATTGAGAAACCTTCCTGGATGGGAAGCGAAACGTCTTCAGCTTTATAATAGAATGGTAAATGGACTGAACTTATATAGTGCCTTTCCAGTCATGCTGACCACTCAAAGCGCTGTACACTAGAGCTACATTCACCTAACCACTCTCACTAACGCGCACACATTCATACACCGATAGGCAACTAGAAGTCCAGTTGCTTTATTTTTTAACCTTTTTTTGGATTGTTTTAATGACATTACATCAAAGTTAGATCTGCCTGTAGTGTATAATGACATTTTCATTTTGAGTGTGGCTCCAAATCCAGACCTCCATGGGTCAATAAATTTGATTTCCTTTGATAATTTTTATGTGAATTTGTTTTCAGCACATTTAACTATGTAAAGTATTTAATAAAAACCTGGTGTTATGGATGTGTTATTTTAGTGTCCCACTTATTTTTTTGAGCAGTCTCTCTCTCTCATACAGACGATTTAAAACAAAAGGATTCAGGACCCTCAGACAGAGGCTGGTCCATCCTAAGGACAAAACCCCCAAGCCTAAAATGAGCGGAGTGGTGTATGCAGTTCAGTGCAGTGAGGAATGTCCTGATCTTTATATTTGAAAAACCATACAACCTCTCCACAGACACATGGCTCAACACAGGAGAGCTACCTCCTCAGGCCAGGACTCAGCTGTCTGCCTGCACCTCATGGATAAAGGACACTCTTTTGAGGACCAAAATGTTCACATTTTGGACAAAGACAGATGGTTTGAGAGAAAGGTGAAGGAAGCCATTTCTGTAAAGCGAGAAAAAACAACTTTAAACAGAGGAGGAGGGCACAGGTTTCAACTTTCAAAAACTTACAACACAGTAATAGGTTTGATTCCTGCCAAGTTTTACCCCAGTTCACACCTCCATGCATGTGAGCATAACATTTTTACCTGTGAGCCAGGCAAAGGATGAGCCTAACGACTCTTCATTGTGAGGGGCGATCAGTTCCAGGTTAATCTACATGTGAACCCAGGCTCCAACAAAGCCTCGCCAGCAGGTCTATAAAGCTTGGAACTTCATATTACTCCAGACATTTTAAATTGAGAAACCTTCCTGGATGGGAAGCGAAACGTCTTCAGCTGCAGAATAGAAGTCCATTTGTTTTATTTTTTTTATTTTTTTTTTGATTGAGCATGACCTGGATGACTGAGAATCTTCACCAACATATAGTCCTTAAAACAAGTCAAAATGAGGCTCAGTAGAGTGTGTGGCCTCCATATACCTGTATGATCTCCCTAAAACATCTTGGCATGCTCCTGATGAGGAGGTGGATGGTTTCATGAGGGATTCAATTATGCATTGCATGTCGTCATTTCTGCTTTAACTTTCTGTTCTCTCTCTTTTTTCTTCATAGTAGGTACACCTGGTCTGGCGTTCTGTTAACTGTGACATCATCTAGAGAAGACGGCTCACAGGCTATTACCATCTCATGTAGAACAGATTACTGGATCAATGTGTGCTTCTGTGCTTTTTTGTCTCTTATGCTGTGTCTCTGCTCTGTCTTCTGTAACCCCCAGTCGGTCGAGGCAGATGACCGTTCATACTGAGCCCGGTTCTGCCGGAGATTTTCCTTCCCGTTAATGGGGAGTTTTTCTTCCCACTGTCACTTTAATGCTTGCTCAGTATGAGGGATTGCTGCAAAGCCATGTACAATGCAGACGACTCTCCCTGTGGCTCTACGCTTCTCCAGGAGTGAATGCTGCTTGTCGGGACTTTGAAGCAATCAACTGGTTTCCTTATATAGGAAACTTTTGACTAATCTGTATAATCTGACCCAATCTGTATCATATGATTGAACTTGACTTTGTAAAGTACCTTGAGATGATATGTTTCATGAATTGGCGCTATATAAATAAAATTGAATTGAAATTGAATCTCCTCCCACACCTGGACTAATGCATCTGCCAACTCCTGGCAATGTTGCTTTGGTGGATGGAGCGAGACATGATGTTCCCATGTACTCAATTGGATTCAGGTCTGGGGAAAGGGCGGA
Organism: Fundulus heteroclitus; assembly: GCF_011125445.2. NCBI lineage: Eukaryota > Metazoa > Chordata > Actinopteri > Cyprinodontiformes > Fundulidae > Fundulus > Fundulus heteroclitus. The sequence continues at coordinate 584,708 of NW_023396520.1, forward strand.
CCAGTACATAGCATTAATGCCATCGTCTTGCTGACACACTCCAGGCAAATGAGGTCTAGCATTAGCCCCATTTACACTACCCTTGTTAAACCGATCCAGGCCGAGCTTGGTCCGAGCTTGGATCAGTTAACCAAGCCGAGCTTAGTTCTGACGACCGTTTACACACCAAGCTATCTCGGTTCCTTGGATTCCTCACCTTCTAGTGACGATCTGCGGTACTACTGCTCTCTTGGTTTGAGGGTGGCACCAAGCAAATCAAAATGGCGGCGCACGTAACATTCAGGAAGTTATGCTTGGTGATTCGTCGTTGTTTGCGGCAAGTCAGGCGAAGACGGCACCTTTTGGTGAATTTACTTGACTTTTGGTAAGTGGATAAGATAAACAAACATCTAATAAGGATTTACAGATGCAGGAAACAACGACAGACGCTGAGGTTCATCACGCTGCTAAGCAGAATCATCATTGGAAATCACGGTAGGGAAGCTAATATTTTTATGAATGTCGGAAATGTCAGCTGACCGCGTGGAGATGACGCGCTCTGCTCATGCGCTCAGGGCCGGTTCTAGCCCTTTGGTTGCCCTAGTCGAGATTGAGTTTTGCGCCCCCCCCCCTCACTTTTGCCGTGCGAAATACCAGTACATTTTTCAGCATCTGTTTAGTGCTTCATTGAGTTGTGTTTACAGTTCCACAAAGAGTGCTGTGCGGTGAATTGTGCCTACAGTTGTGCAAAGTGTGTGTTACAAAATTGCAAATTGAGTGCAAAGCAGTGTTTGTTCTTTTAGTTTTGTGAACTCAGTGAGTGGATTTGCTATAAGTAATAATAGTTTTAGAAATTGTGCTATAAGAATCAAGGGTTGTGTTTAAGCATTCAGAAAAAACTGTAACTTAGCATGGAGTGATGCATAGACAACAAATACCAGAATAGGTTTCAGAACCTTTTCTTTTTTATTATTTTAAATCATTTATTACACACTCAAAGTTAGGACTGTGCAAAAACACTCTTAACCATCTGTAAGGACACTTAGGTAAAGTATAACTAATAAACTGGATTTTGATGATTATTTGCACATCCATTTTGAATACTCAATGCAGATAATCACTACACAATATTTTATTTGTATTAGTATCCTTCACCCATTCTCAAGCTAATAATATAGCACATAATTCTGCTGCATATATACTGAGATAATTAGATGTCCTTTTTTAAATAATCTTTGTCAGGAATCACCACTGCTATACTAGTTGCTTCACTCTTTGTCTTTTTATTTTCATGTATCTATGTCTACATGTGTTGTCTTTTACTTTCTTGTATCTGTTTATTCACTTGTGTGTAAATGTACCCCAGCAATCAAAAAAAATTGTTATGAGAAATTTTACCCACTGCTGCTTTTTTTTTAGATGCTGCTAGCAGAGCTGGAGAAAATAAAAAGTAAGCAGGTTGATGCAGCATCAGAGCCCCCATTACTGACAAGTTCATTTGTGAAACCAACAAAAGATGATGCCATCAATCTCTCATTCAGTCGATTTTCAAAAAGACCATGAAATCATTTTATTAGTAATTGCTTATATCACATAATAACCACAACAATTTTGTTTACACACATGTTTTAGATTTTATTCTTTCAGCTTGAGTATTTTTTTTAACTGCCAACAGGTGACCTCTAAAGGTAAAGTCATCTTCATGTCCTGGGGGTGGGAAGTGGGCCCTTATCCAGCTGACTGCCCACGAGGGTATCACAGCCCTGGTATCTTTGCCTAAATAGTCCCAACATCATCTCACAAATTGTCTATAGGCTATATGTCTATACTGTTGCATGTATTGGGACCAAGCAACCTGCAATGTCCAAGCATTTAGACACACCGCTTCCATGCCAGGATGGTCTGTGTCAGGGATTTCTCCATCCATATCGTCTCTGGCTTCTTCCATCTTAGCAACAACCAAGCCGATTTCCTGGCAACAGATGCACTCTCTCACAGAATCCATTATTGGCAGTGTTATGCAATTACGGGACGTGACAAAAACGGCATTAATTTGGGACGTGACGGACCACATTACCCATGATGCAATGTGGTCAAAATGGCCACCGACTCCCATCATGCAACGCGGCCCAAAATGGCTGCCGCCCTATCAACGGAGGGGAGAGATAACGTTGCTAGGCAAAAGTTGATAAAACTCGGCCACGCAGGACAATCTGCCTTCTTCCCTGGCGCCCTGCCAACCCGAGAAGACACACAGCTGTTTTACTCCGTTGGGGCCATCCCACGCCACGTGCTCGAGTTTCTCGCTGGACCGAGATTTTTCGAAGCAAAACTATTCCCTGTGCAGACACAGGAGGTCGACTCAAAAAGGTACTTTTAATTCCCTCTGATCAAATACTGGAAGCCGCCTTATCTCCCAGTGATCGAAAGAGGACTACGCTTTGCTGGGCCGAGCAAACGCGACTGTGAACCCGGAGGAAGAAACGAAGGAGCTTCTTCCCCGTCCCGCTGCAGCGGGACATATATATTTTGCATGTTTTAGTTTTAGTAGTGAGTAAGAATTCCAAAGTTGTTGAATCAGAGAATTGCTGTAACAGGGAATTGCTTTTGGTTCAATAAAATCAACGACTGCGGAATAGACATTGTTTTGTGTTCAATCTAATTCACAGTTACATGGCTATTCAGAATTCAGAGCTAACCTCCTTTGGAGTTAACATCTGATATTAATACAGAGACATATCATTGGATGGTGATAAGGAATAAGTCCGACCAGATCATTTATTCCAGCATAAATGAGATCATAACAGCAAATTAACTAATGCATTAGTGGTATAAATACTTACAAGCTTATAGCTAACATCACCACCATTTGAACTATATTTTGTTATAGCGGAATTTTGTGTTGAATGATTTATTATTTAAATTATAATACCAAATTATAATTAATAATAATAATAAGCATATTCAACCAGCTTCTGGCATAACATTTAATTGGCTTTGCCTGGTTGGGCTAGTCTACTTATTGGCGTTCCTTTAGACTAAATCAAATAACCAGCAACTTATGAATTTAATGAACACAATCCATATTCCAGCATTTTGACTGCTCACCTTGCCAAAAGGGCTATTCAGTCATAATTGATTAAGGAAGTATCATTACTAAATATATACGTGTTTGTGGTGGTTTGAGGCTGTTAACCTAAGGTTTGAATCTTGATTTCTGGACTGGAAGTCAGCTAGATTGAAATAGACAGCAGCCAGCGTCTGCTACTTATCAATCAGTGTCTGTGTTGTGTTCTGCTTTGAAAAGAGAAACCTTGCCTCCATCTGGTGGACGTTGTGTGTAATTGCAGCATAATTGTTTTAAAAAAGGGGCACGATTCCCCATCGGCTGGACATTGTGTGTAATTACAGCTCAGTCTTCCCAAAGTGAAGGGCACCCTGCCTCCATCTGGTGGCCAGGATAGGTAGTTGCAGTCACGGTTTTAAAGACAGCTTTTGAAAGTCAGTCTCTAAAAAAAACTTGCCTTACGGTTACGCCCTTTTTGTCTTTTTAATTTTATTTTATTCTTTTTTTTTTACTTATTATCATATCTTAATTTTTTTTATTCCTTTTAAAAAAATATATATATTTTTACTTCTTTATTATTATTTTATTTTGGTAATTTTTCTTTTCTTTCCTCCCTTATCCCCTTCTGCTCATCATAAGTGGTCAAAATTGAGCTGTGATTTTGAAACTAAGGTTGCAATTTAGCGGTTTTTAACTGTCATTCTTTGCCACCTCTGAAGCTCCAAAACACTTTGCTATTTTCCACACATGTGCAGAGCACCTGTTCTTAAATAACTTGCATCACAAACAAAGCCACAGCTTTATCACTTAATTACTGGCCGAAAGGTTAGTGGTCCATGTCACTCAAAGTTAATATTCTCAAAGTTAAACAAGCATATTAACCGCTCCTAAAACATAGGAGTTGTAAGTCACAGGGTTGATTTTCCCCTGCGCAGCCTAATTAAACGCACGTACTTGAACCCACTTCCTGCAGTAAAGTGTCAGTCATAGTGCGTGTTTGCTGTTGACAGTTAAAGTGAAGCCACTTAACAGTTGTTGTTAGCAGTTGTTGTTTAGCACTGAGCTAAACTTAAGTGTATGCGTTGTTGCTTAGTACTAAGCTAAAATACAGCGTTGTTATTTGTTGTTTAGCGCTGAGCTAAACTATAGTGTTGTTGTTGTGTAGTGCTGAGCTACAGTTGTTGTGTTGCTATCCATAGCAGTGACAAGAATGGATAGTTAAGATTCTTCAGTCAAAGGAGCTGAAGGTTCAGACCCCTCCATTGGAATGGAGGCCCAGGATGTCATTAGCTCACTGCTTAAAATGACACCGGACGAACAAACCCGCCTGAATCAGTTTAACATAGAGGACTGTGAGAGGAGAATTCAAGAATTGGTGGAGGAGGTCCAGAGCAAGCCTAAGCATAGATTGGTAGCAGATGTTTTGGGTGAATTAACTGTGTTATACCACCGAAGGTTAACGCTAGAGACCGATCTGCGTAACAGAGAGGTTGAGATGCGGATCGCAGCTGAGAAAGAGT
>NW_023396520.1:589773-607273 GCF_011125445.2 Fundulus heteroclitus
CGGTTTTCTTTGGCAAAAAATGCTGGCAGAATTCATTCTGTTTGCAGGCGTGAGGACTGGAGGATGGACTCTTGATGAGAAGGAGAATGTTGGGCTGCTGAATTTAGACATTGGACTGGAAAAGGACAATGAAGGACTATGACTGAGGCATCGGACAACCTTCGACAACAAACACAGATGAGTTCTGCAGACACGACTTCATGCATTTCACTTCAGATTTTGTTGTACACAATTAAAACAAAACACACATTACGAAACACATTAAGATTATGTAAAGGTGAAAACTTTTATAGAAGCACCTTGATGGAATCATGGAGCAACTTAATAAATTAAGTGGGTATTATATCAACAGTTTAATAAATAAATGAATGAATTAGTTTTCACTATATAGGTAGAGTAATCTGAACTTTTAAATAGCATTTCATTTAATGAACATCTTAAGAGTAAGCTGATTTCTGCTACTCTGGCAGGCATCAATAAAACGCAAAGAAAGGTTACTGGCTAAAATGGGTAATGTTGCAATAAAATTAGCATAATGACACATCCTACTAACTAACATGGGTAAATTTAGGATTAAAGCATCAGGGTACAATGGTTACAATATTTATGGAGATTTAATATCTTTCAACTAGAACACAAATAACTCAAAGGTCTTTTTAACCAGTTAACCTGTTAACCTGAGGGCTTTTAGATCAGGATAATTTAATGGTTATCGTCTTACATACAAAAAATAAGTAAGATTAATTTAATTAGATTAAATTCTGGGGACATTTTGGATCTGGTCAGGATGGTTGGGGGGCTGTGATGATAAAAGGGTAACAGCTTGAAGGTGGTATCAATGAATGAAGGTTTTTCTCTGAGGAACATTAAAGCAGCAAAGACACCCCACATTGGAACTCCTGTTTTGAACGGGACATAAGGTGAGATCCTTACAATGAGAGACGTTCCACACAGGGGGGTGTGGAGACCCCTGGGGCATGGCACCCAGGACGAGCTGCTGTGGACTTGACACAGCTGGTGGAACCAGAGGGACGACAAGGTGGTCCCACATGTCATCTGACACCTAACACTGACTGTAAAGGGTTCTGGGTTTTCAGGGTTGCTGAAAACAGAAAGCTTCAGAGAACCTTAACCTTTCCTGACCAGGCACTCAGAATACATAGATCATAGATCAGATTGCAGAGGCCTAGACAAATAGGAACGCAGAGACGCGTTCATCCAACAACTTCTTAATCAAAGTCCTCAATCCTCGGTTCAAGAAGATAAATAAATAAATAATCACAATGTACACAATGTAAGGTTTACTTTATTTTAGGATTAATTTGGGAACTAATTCTGATTTGCTTAAGTAGCTTTAGTTGTTCTACAATGTTAGAGCGTTTTCAAAAGCTCCTGTTCTCTCTCATTGCTTTGTTTGTAAAACCATGGCGTCCTTGAACAGTAACAGCATGGTATAAATATTTTGTCTTTTCTGTGCAGAACAGCACCTCGCTTTCTTTAAAAAAAAAAAAAAAAAAAAGAGGGAGAGAGGGAAAAGGCTTTCACAGGGAAAGGCTTTCTTTTTCTCAGTTGGGTTTTCAAAATAAATGGGAAATGTCATGAAACGAATATGTTGATGAACTTATGTTGCAGAGAACTTCAACTGTCAGACAACAACAGTTAAGACACACATTGAAAGCATTCTGTTAAGAATTATTATGAATTTACTGCAGATACATTTGAACTTAAAGATTACTCTTTTAACTAATAATTAAATTGCAGAATTCTGAGAGCTAAATAATTGTGCACAGAAATATCTTGAATGTGAAAGTGCTTGGAGGATGTTTAATAAATGACACATGAAAGGTTTTTTTTTTGATAAGAACACTAATTACACCTTGTTTCTGTTCTCTAGTGGGAACAAGGACTCGTGTCTGCAGACCATCTTCACAAAGTGTTTTATTAGAGAGAAATGCAAAATAAAATGCTCAGTGCCCATCCAGAACTGAACACTTATTACCATCCAGCTCAATCGTCCAGCCTGCGTGGAGGAACCAGAAGAGGACTGGGGATGAAGAAGCCAGAGAACTTTGATTCCTTATTCTTCAACGGGAGGAGTTGCCTGAAGAGACCCTAAGCGCGATTAGATTATTTTCTGCCTTGTGCCTGAATGGCCTGAAGGCTTTCTTAACTTTGCGTTCTTGACGTTTAGAACTCTTCTCATATTGTGTTGCTGTTTGTTTAACTGCTCTGTTCCACTGACTCACATGTTTGATTTTTTTGTGTTATGAGATCTACAGTTTAATGTTACATCATGTTGATCAATATGGGGTTATGAAAAATTGGAAACTGTTTGCTTCAGACACACAAGGATCTATGGTTTATGCACCTTTTGATTTGATATGGGAAGAACCAGGATCGGATTGGCTCTAAAGATCCTTTAATATTAGCTGGTAATGATAACACTTAGATTCAATACAGGGTTTTCAGGCTCAGATTGGCCGAGAGCAGATTTCCCTGGGGGGGAGGCTTGCCAGTTTTTACTGCCCCCTAGGGGTAGCTTTTTCTGGCGTTTCCCCTGCCCGCACTGAACCTCTCCTGCCTTTGCTCCTGGTGTTGTAAGTTTGGAGTGGTGGATTATTGTCCATCGTAGGGGTGAGTGGAGAAAGGAGTAGGAGGGTATTCAGGGTGGGTAAAGAGTAGACGGATTCGACCTTGGTTAATTAACAGGGTTTAGCTTACCATAGTCTAATGTAATTTTAAAATAATGTGCGCATAGGTACCTAAAACAGGCCTTACCTAATTAGATGAATCCTAAATTGTGGACAAAAGCTAAACCTTTGATCTTGTGTGTTAAAGCTCTATGAAGCATTCATGTTGATCTGTACTAAAAGTTCCAGCACTACCCGGTTCCAACACGGGAACCCTTTGGGTCCCACTTTACGAGTTTACAGAAATGGTTCCTCTGTGTTTTGTTCACATTTTCAAGTGGTGGGTCATCTTGTTTTGTCTTGATGCTGACGACGCCATCATCAAAAAAAAAAGAGAGGAATGTTATAAGAATTATTATTCTGAAGTCACTATGGCCTCACACCACTCGGACAGAGGAGGCCTGGAGACCTGATGTCTGTGTATGAGATCCACTGTTTTCTGATTGCAAGGCCAAATGCTGCAGCTGCTGAGGGATACTGATTGTTTACGATAGACTGTCTTTGTTTTGTCTCATGGGAAGGCCACGGTGCAGTATTAGGGGAAGCCCGAAAAGCGAGGCAGGCAGAGACAGGGCAGACAGAGACCGCAGCGGAACCGTGGGGTGCGATTACTTTCCATCTATGTGACCTCTGCTCTGTTTCTCAATAAAAGTGCTGGAACGTTATACCACCGTCTCGTCATTTAGTAAAGATGGGAACTCAGTTACTATTGTTTAATATTCCACCCAAAACTCCCACAACAGCCCCCCTGAAGCCATGCGATCAGGGCAAACCATCCCACAGGCTTGCCAGGTGGCTAGCGAGACAAACATGGTAATACCACCACAGACTGCAGGTGTAACTATCAGATTAGCCATCCTGAAAGGACAACAAATACAGAGCCCACAGGTTTTCTTCCAACCCCTTTCTTATTTCCAGGAATCCAACCTGGTCATCCGGGGCACACCCCTGTTTGAGCTGAACAACCGCTCAGCTTACCTGTTAGTGGAGAATCCAACCCACATGCCGATCCAAGTGGTGGCGAAGAAACCTCTCGGGGTGCTCATCGAAAGCTCTTTCCACGACTTTGAGCTGAGCATTCCCGTCATCGGAGACCTGCCCTTATCCTTGACCGGCAGACAGGACTCTCCAGACACAGTGTTTACTTTTCCTTCCAACATGATCCAAATCAGGCGACATGAAGCTCTGCCTGCTGGATCCATTTGTGGTGCAACACTTGAAGCTGAAGGAAATCTGTTGGTGTATGCGATAGCAACCAACCCAACAGAACCAGCACCAAATCAACCAGAGGACCGGGACTCACCCACTGAGCCCTACCCTGGCTTCGAAACAGAAATCATGCAACAGCTGGGAAAAGCTGATGCACTGACCACTGAAACAGAGGAAACAGCACTTAAGGAGCTGTTTTATGAGTTTCAGCCCATTCAGCCCAAAGATTCAAACGAACTTGGGATCACATTGACACATATCCACGACTCACCAGTAGGAGAACACAGAAGCTGCAAAGCTAATCTGAAAACTCTCCAACAGGTGAAGTCCCGGCCTTCAACGGCCCAGGACAACAACCCACACGACCGCCAGACCGAGCCCTGCTTCAGCGAAGAGGGGTTATATTTCCGTGGTCACATTTGCAGACTGACTGGATTGGTCCAGTCCCCAAATTGTCAAGAGGTAACAGATATCTTTTGACAATAACAGGCAGTTTCACAGAATGGGTCGAATGTTTGCCAGCACCGAATGACACCGCTGTCACCACAGCAGCCCTGCTGCTAAATCACGTTTTCAGCCGGTGGGGCCTTCCCCTGTCCATTGACCCGGACAGAGGAACGCATTTCACGTCAAACATCCTGACTGTGCTTTCTGACATGTTGGGCGGGGAAGTTAAATTCCACATCCCCTACCGCCCACAGTCATCCGGACAGGTGGAGCGAATGAACTGCACCGTGGTCAGCGTGTCAAAGGAACATGCCAGCAGCCATGGCAGGGACCAGGACATAAAGCTTCCCCTGGTCCTAATGCTAATCCGCTCTACCTCACCGTGCTCCACAGGGGTGACACTTTTCCAGATGATGACAGGAAGACAAAGGACACTTCCCCTGAATCTCATCTACCAGCTCGAAGACGTCAGTGTGACAACCGTCTACACGGCACACCAGTGCGTCGCTGACTTAAAAGACCGTCTCCGAACGACTTTCGCGTGGCCTCGAAAGAACCTAGAAGCCAGCGTGCAAAGTCCAGAGTACACATGGGTTCAAGCGAACCAAACTAAACCGTCCACTAAACTCTCCTCACAGGGAACGGAGCCTAACTTCGCCCTGCCGAAGAGAACAATGCATAGCATTAAATAGGACAAGTGCATTTTCAATCAGGACACTTTAAACATGCACTAATAAAGCAAGTGTCCATACATAACTTCACGTCTATTATTTCACACTCAGCCATAACACCATGCATTGCTTTGGAAACGCTCACAGAAGTGGTAAAGAATGACATGATATATACTCAGGTGGTTAGAAACTTAATGTAGGACCTCACTCGAGAGGTTAGTTCATCCATAAATAGCCTTGCTAAAGGACGGATTCCTCCGTACCTGGTACCAGTAGATTTGGTTGAAAAGGTTCTCAAATCTGCCTCTAGTGACACACTGCAACCACCACAAACACACCTGGCATACAGCCTAGGTAGTGCAATTCCAATATTTGTAAATCCTGACAACTTGGAGATAGGATTTATGCTAAACCTTCCCATCATTGAAAGAGCTAATGTGTATAGGCTTAAATCAAAATTGAATGTCGATTTTTGGCAAGGTGAGACCCACGTACACCAACAAACCCTCTCAATATTGGCCTATCATGATGCTGACCCCAAACTTTATTTAGTCCCTAATTTGGATTTGTGTACCAAAACCAAAGACATCCACTGGGTATGTCCAAGCAACCCATTTATCAGAGACGTTACCAATTACCTGTGTGGTCTAAGGAATGAATCCCCTGAACAAAACTGTCAGGCTAGAATGACCCTTAAAGATGCAGGTGTGGAAACCAAAATTGAGCGGGCAGGTAACCGCTGGCTCGTTAGTACCCCAGAGGCAGAAGCCCTGTTATCTTACGAGCAGCACGACACAGTTACTAGACTAAAACTGCCCAACCAAACCATTTTCTGTTCCCCACCTCAAGGTGCTGTAGTCCACATTGGAAACATGGTTCTGCATCACCTTGACGTTGACAAATATGACTCAGAGATTGAAATAATAGATGTCTTTAAGGGATACAATTTCAGCATTGATGTCGGCATTGAAAGACAGCTTTTACTTGCAGGCACCCAGCTGATTAAATTCAGTCTCACTCCATCAGAGTTGAGCTCGGTCCCTCTGCTTCGCTTCCCCAGAGCTACAGAGTCGACCGACACTCACATTATGACCATTATTGTGGTTCTCCTTGTATTTGGATGGGCCATCACTACTGCGATGGCGTATGCAGCATTCAAGCAGATCAAACAGTTGCAAACTAGGATTGACACCTTCGTCGCCCCCAGGTTCGTAACATCAGCTCCTCAAAGGCCACAAGCTGATTAGACTACGAACCGCTGTCTCTTTCCTTTCCCTTTTTCCCTCTCTCCTTTCTTTGGTTCAAAGTTCAAACCCGATGACCAATGAATGTATCGACAACGGTGATTGTGAAGTTTGCATTTTCCTTTTTTTTTCATTTATTGTTTGCCTCATTAGCCAATAGGAAGTACTAGCTATAGCTTAGTCTGCCCAGGCTAGGTCACTGACCCTGGCACAATGAATGCTTTGTTTTTGTCCTCCTCTTGGATGATGAACTGAGCTGCATGAATCCCGAAGGACTACTAGAAAGACTATTAGGTTGTTCCACTCATGCACAACGGATTTTCGTCACGCCAGAATGGACTCGGTTGTAGCTTTAAATACTGTGACCAGCATCCCACTCTTCAAAGCTAAAGGGGGGTATGTTATGCCATTACGGGACGTGACAAAAACGGCATTAATTCGGGACGTGACGGACCACATTACCCATGATGCAATGTGGTCAAAATGGCCACCATTTTGACCACAAGTCCGATCTTCCTGTGAGCTCTATTAACTCAGTTAAATAGACGGAATGGTTAGTGCCTCGTTTGTGCAGGTTTGTGCCGTTGAAATTAGCGTTTGTGCTGTTTTGATTTTGGAGATATTAAAGAATATTTGTTAAGGTCATCCAGAGTTCACCATCTCCCCATTTTGTTTCGAATCCGACCAAACTGGGCTACTTTTTTTAGTGCTTCGTTTGTGCAGGTTTGTGCAGTTAAAATTATCGTTTGTGCTGCTTTGGTTTCGGAGATATTATGAATTTTAATTTCAGCCAATGACGTCATCCTAGCCCGCCGCTTCAAAATAAAGCGCTACGTTAAAGGCATACTATGCAACATTTTTCAGTTAATTAATGTGTTTCATACCGTTTTGGATGATTAAATGAGTCATTTCAGGTCGAACAAAGGTTTTCTCGGCCGCCCTGGGGGTCTGTGGGGGAAATACCGCACTTGCAATTGCAAGAGCTCACGGGCCGCACACACACAAGTCTCGCTTTACCGCGAGAACTCCATGTGTTTTTGCCCTGCCATTCACTATATGCACGCGCGAAAGCAACAACAAAGAACCGCGTGTTAACGTCAAATAAACATGCAAGCATATCGAGTTTTATTATTATTATTATTATTATTAATATTATTATTTATTTAATTATTTTTTTTATTTTTAATTTTTTATGTTGGCGAGACTCTACCGCGGCGGCGGCTGCGGCTTGGTGAGGCGGTGGCGGTAGCGTCTCGCCAACATAAAAAAAAAAAAAAAAAAAATAATAATAATAATAATAAAACTGGCGAGGCGGCGGCTGCGACTTGGCGAGGCGGCGGCCGCGGCTAGGCGTGGTGGTAGCGTCTCGCCAACATAAAAAAAATAAATAAAAAATAATAATAATAATAATAATAAAACTGGCGAGGCGGCGGCTGCGGCTTGGCGAGGCGGCGGCCGCGGCTAGGCGTGGTGGTAGCGTCTCGCCAACATAAAAAAAAAAAATAATAATAATAAAACTGGGGGCTTGGGCGTCATGACGTATTACTTTGTGTGGCTGCCATATTGAATGCCCCGCCGCCGCTACTCAGACTACTGCCTATGACTACCGCGTACTGTACTCCGTCTCTCACCCGTGTTTTAATTTGATTAATTTTAGCTTAACTTGATTTCAACCATGGTAAACCGTTGCTGTGTTGTGGGCTGTAACAGCGCAACACATGATCGCCATGGGAAAAACATAGAAAATGGGTTAACTTTCCACCGCTTTCCTGCCTGGAGGCGCAACCACGGAGAACAAGTGTCAGAGATAACAAAGAGTCGTCGGCTCGCTTGGATCGCGGCTTTAAGACTACCGATCATAACTTTCCACAGTATCCCGATGTCAATGAGAGTGTGTTCCCTCCATTTTCATTCTGGTAAGTTAAAGATGCACGGTTTTATTTTATAGCCTACATTGTTTCTTTCCTTCAGCCACAACACCACATACAAGCACATAAATACTAAAACGGCAGCGGGAAAAGGCTTAAATATGTGAGAAACCCGGAGGGTTTAGGGAGGGTTGGCAGTTAACGTTACTAACTAAACCTTTGAAACACATAGCAGCTAGTTAAAAGTACATTACATGCGTGAGTGGTTGTTAGCACTAACGGTTAGCAGGTGCCAGAGGCCGTCTGAGCACAGCTTACCTTTGTGTGAATCACTGTGTTCCCACTGCTTGCTGGCTTATGATTTGCCGCTCCTGAACCCATCCATTCGTAAACTGCACATGAGACTCCAAGGATTTGTAGCTTTGGAACTTTTATGAAGTATAGGCGCTCACACCACAAACAAGGCAGCTGAAGACGTCCGATATGCAAAACAGTGGCAACAAGTCGTTGTCGGCGCTCCATAATAATGCTGATTTTGTCAACATACCGGTCCCTGGCTTCTCTATTTAATGTGTCCCAGTAAATTTCAGATCCTTTTCGGGATTTTTACATATTTTTTCTATCTATTCTTTCTCAACTCTACTTCTACGTCTCTTCGTTCAACAACGTTATGTCAGAGGTATTTTAACGTTGCGTTGCCATCAACATGGCCGCCACGTCCCACAATGCAACGCGGATCCCAAGCCCTATATCTACAAAACCAAAACAGCACAAACGCTAATTTTAACGGCACAAACTTGCACAAACGAAGCACTAACCATTCCGTCTATTTAAATGAGTTTTTTCTGTGGGTGGGGTGTCAGCTTCACACAGCTCTTCCTGTGTTCTTACCGAGAACAGACTTGACGAGAACGCGAGTACGGACTCGCGTTCTCGTGAATTGAGAAACAGCCACAACAAATAGAGCTTCTTCTTCTTCCTTTTTTATGGTGGTTGGCAAACAACTTTTAGGTGCATTACTGCCACCTTCCAGATTGGAGTATGGATCAACCTTAATCTTATATTCTCCCCACAGAAAAAAGGTATGATGATCGATAATAATGAGATAACCAGGGCCGGCCCGAGGCAAAAGCGAACAAGGAGGCCAGGGGGGCCCCCAACTTTTTTTTATTTTTATTTATTTTTTTTTACAATTAACAATTCAATAACTTAAACAAGTGATATAAATGAATGAATGAATGATGATGAAAAAATGTATTTAATATGTTTTGTGACAGTTTGTATTGAAAAGTTTAAAAAAGATTGAAGTATTTTTTGTATCATCTATTAATTTATTTTTTATTAATAAATAACCTCACTGTATTCATTTATACTATTTGCTACAGTCACAGACTATGATTTCGGCGATCCTTAAGAAAAACAAAGATCCACTTAGATGTGAATAATTTTGTCAAGTGAGTCTACTCGGATGTGATTATGGGATATTAACCAACGTACTAGTAGCAAGGATTGAGCCTGTTATAAGTAATATAATACATCCTGACCACACAGGATTTGTTGCTGGTTAACAACATCCCAGTAATCCCCGTCGCCTTTTTAATGTGATATACACTGCTGATCAAGAGATTGTAATATCCCTAGATGCCCACAAAGCCTTTGATAGAATAGAGTATCTTAATTTGTTTCACACCTTTGAGAGATTCGGATTTGGTCTTAAATTTCGTTTGTGGACTGAGTTAATATATGCGAATCCCCAAGGTATGGCAAGAACGAATAACATAATATCTGACCTATTCCTTCTGTTTCGGGGAAACAAGACAGGGGTGTCCTCTGTCACCCCTGCTCTTTGATGCGGCAAACGAGCCCCTTCCAATAATGTTGAGGAATGCTGCTGAACTGGGGGGAATACGCAGGGGGATGCAAAATCATAAACTTCTCCTTTTTCTGTCAAATCCTTCCACAAGCATTTCGGTGGTTCTCCTCATTATTGAAAACTTCAGGAGGTTTTCACGTTATAAAATTAATCTAGAAAAAAGTGTTTTTCCCAGTCGAGGAGACTATCATTCCAGGCCTATCCTTTTACAACCATGAAAGACAAATTCACATATTTAGGTGTTGCGGTAACAAGCACATATAAAGATTTGTTTAAGCATAATTTTAAAGTAACAGCGGATAAGGCAAAATCAGACATGGAAAGGTGGTCATCTCTCCCAATATTATTGGCAGGTAAAATAAACTCAAAATTATCATAATGCCAGTTCCTGTTCTTATTTCAGACAATACCAATTTTTATTCCTACATCTTTTTTTTTAAATTAAATAAATGTACATTTACCTTTATATGAAAAAAACAGTCCCCCGGATAAGAAGAGAGTTTCTAGAGAGACAGAGACAGGAGGGGGGCCTAGCTCTACCAAATTATATACATTTAATCCGGGGGCAGCTAATCTACATAAATTGCTATTTTAGGTCTCGCAGTTAGATGATGAGGAAACCCCAGTATGGGTACATATGGAAAGATATGCACCTAGTCCAATATCCCTGTGTTCCCTGATTTGTACCCCTCTGCCCCTAAGCAAGCACCTATACACAAATAACCCTGTTGTATAAAACTATATAAAAATCTGGGTCCAATTCATAACTCATTTTAAAAACAGAAATGCCTCCTGTCTGCTCCCGTTTATGGCAATCACCTGTTCTCTCCAGCTCTGGGGGGAACAGCATTTAAGGAATGGTATAGAGCTAGGGTGGAATCTGTTAAAAATCTGGTTAAAGATGGTGTACTTATGTCTGCTGCTCAGCTGGAAAGGAATATGGAATCCCCTTAAAAACTAACTATTTCAGATATTTTCAGATCCGAGACTTTGTGAAAAAGACATTCTTTTGAATCACCGCAGTAGCCAATGGGCTATTGGATATGAATCTGACTATTAAGGGGTCAGTGTCTATGCTTTATGTAAATATCCAGAGAGTGGCTTCCCCATCCCTTGACCACATAAAAAGGAAATGGGAGGAAGAATTAGAGCTGGAGATATCAGAAAATGAATGGATGTGGGCAGTAGAACACATACATTCTTCGTCTGTATGTGTTAGACATGGACTAACACAGTTTAATGTGGTACATAGACTTAATTTCACAAGGGACAAATTGGCAATAATTTACCAGGGAGCTGATCCTACATGCCCTAGATGTAAACATGTTCCAGCCAACACATCTCATATGTTGTGGTCTTGCCCCAGGCTCAAAAAATTCTGGATCAAAATCTTCAAAACCTTTTCATCCATTTACGAGAAAAATATTGAACCCTTTCCTTTGGTAGCCATTTTTGGTGTGGCACCGGGGGAAACAGAATTAACGACTGTCAAAGGAAAGCAATGGCATTTTCGTCATTGTTGGCCAGGAGCTTTATTTTATTTAATTGGATAAAGGCAGCACTGCCAACTCACAAAAGATGGGTAGAGCAGGTGATACCACACCTAAAGTTGGAACATCTTAGATTTACTTTACAGGGCAACAGTAAGAGATATTTCAAAGTTTGAATCTGAATTTTCATCTGCTTCAGCATAACTAGCAGCTTTGCCACCACCCTTTTTTTCCCTCAAGTTTGAATGGCAATAACAACCACAATGATAATAATTATATGTATCTAGTTTTAACTGGAACATGGGTGGTGTGTATGGTTGTAGGATCTGTCTTGTCATTAGTTTGTCTGTGTTTTTTGAGCTGTTTTTGTGCTGTAAATTTTGAGTCCAACTCTTTTTTTCTGTATGTATTCTGTATGTAATGGGATGTATTTTGTTTCAAAATGAAAAATCAATAAAAACAATTTGATTATTATTATAATAATCGATATAACATTATAGCGTGACATTTGTATCAATCATCATCAATCATAGCACAGGAGATTCTGAGTGGTGGGAGGGGGGCCCCCTAATCAAATTCTGCTTAGGGCCCCCAAGAAGCTCGGGCCGGCACTAGAGATGATAATGAGAAAACATGGGGTTCTCACAAGTTGTGTAAAGTTGTAAAGTAATGCAATTTTAGGAAAAATTTTTCAAGTAACGGGAAAGTTATGAAAATTTTATTTTTGTTGCACAGTTTTTGAAAAATAATGAAAAAAAGAGTGTAAAGTTAAAAAAAAAATTAAGCAAAATTAGTGGACAATGACACGCATGCAATAGTTATTGTGTAGTGTGTATTGTCTAGTCTAAACCTGTTAGTGCCACATGTGTTGTATTGTTAAAACTAAGAATGGTCTCCTTTATGAAAACATACTAGGCTTAAAGCTATTGCCAAGCAACTTGCATATGATGAGCGATGAGAGTGAGAAATATATCTTTACATCATATAAAGATGATCAACATTCAGGCAGGAAGTGAAGTTGTGGCACACACAGTGGTCATCATCAGTGGAAAAACCCAGCTCTCTCCCTGAAATTCTAAGGATAACAAATATGAAGTGCTACCTAAACATTTCTATGATTCTTCACCTTCTGTCGGTTATACCTGTTACGAGTGCTTCTGTGGAACGTGTTAACTCCGGCCTTAAAGCAGTGAAAACTTTGCTAAGGTCGACTAAGGGACAGGACAGGTTTGTGGCTTTGCTACCTATGTATGTCCACAAGGACATTCATTTAGACATCAACGAAATCATAGACATATTTGCCCAGAAGCATCCCAGAAGGTTGACATTTGTAAACCCATTATCATCGTCATCATAAAGTTAAAGGTGTTGTAGAAGACAACAATATTCTTAGTCAAGTCTTACAGTTCTATAATAGGATTATAGCTTAACTTCACCATACATGTTCATTGGTTTAACTTACTTTAAAGTTTTTTTTTCTCAACATAGTCAGTCCGTCCGTCCGTCTTCTTCCGCTTATCCGGGGTCGGGTCGCGGGGGTAGCAGCTTCAGTAACATAGTTTATCTTGTTAAAATATATTCAAAAGTCCTTTATCACTTGAACCATACCAAAGTGTTCCAAGTCCTTGGGTCTTTTTAAGTCATTTTTTTTCTTATTATAGTTTATCTGGTTAAAAAATACATGTATATTCAAAACTCCTTTGTCACTTGAACCATACCAAACAGTTCTTAAGTCCTTGGGTTCTTAAGTACATGTATATTCTTAAGTACATGTATATTCAAAACTCCTTTGTCACTTGAACCATACCAAACAGTTATTAAGTCCTTGGGTCTTTTTATTTAATTTTCTGTATAAATATAATTTCTGGAAATAAAGAAAATTGTTGTTTGATTAATTGTTGATAAGGATCATTTTCTCTTCAAACTACTTTTTAAACTTGTGCATGCTGTAAAAACCAAGAGATTTTGGCTTAAAAACACTTTTTCAATTACAATAATGTAATCTTGCTAATTCCGCTTATGTTCATCCATTAACGTGATTATCAATTAAAAAACCCTTAGATGAATAATTAGATTTGTGTGAAAGAGGAAAGATGGCACGACCCTAGACCCCATGACCCTTAGGTGCGCACCCCCTTTGAAAAATCCTAGATCCGCCCCTGCTGGCAAATGCAAAACGTCCTGCATGGTGTTGGGCTGTAAGCAAAACCCCCACCTGTGGCTACTGGGCCCTCATACCAACCTTATGGTACCACCCTTTTGAGCAGAGCACATTTGTGGCCTGCTGGATGTCATTTTGCAGGACTCTGGCAATGCTCCTCGTGTTCCTCCTTGCACAAAGGCAGAGGTAGTGGTCTTACTGCAGAGTTGTTGACCTCCTATGGCTTGCTCCACATCTCCTTGTAGCACCTCCATGCTCTGGACACTACGCTGACAGACACAGCAAACCTTCTTGCCACAGCTCGCATTAATGTGCCATCCTGGATGACCTGCACTACCTGAGCCACTTGTGTGGGTTGTACACTCTGTCTCATGCCACCACTAGAGTGAAAGCACCACCAGCATTCAAAAGTTATCAAAACATTAGCCAGAAAGCATAGGAACTAAGAAGTAGTCTGAGGTCACCACCTGCAGAACCATTCCTTTATTGGGGGTGTCTTGCTAATAGTTAGTTTCCACCTGTTGTCTATTCCATTTGCACAACAGCAGTTAAAATTGATTGTCAATCCGTATTGCTTCTTAAGTGGACAGTTTGATTTCATAGAAGTGTGATTGACTTGGAGTTACATTGTGTTTAAGTGTTCTTTTGA
This sequence comes from Fundulus heteroclitus, assembly GCF_011125445.2. Lineage (NCBI taxonomy): Eukaryota > Metazoa > Chordata > Actinopteri > Cyprinodontiformes > Fundulidae > Fundulus > Fundulus heteroclitus. The sequence goes on from NW_023396520.1 coordinate 604,076, forward strand.
GCAATGTGTATATATCTCAAGCAGAGCACTATAGCAAAAGCAGTAATGCTCCACATGTGAAAGTAAATCTGTTGGACTCACTTTGGCATTAAAACAGCAATTCTTAGTGCTACTCTACACTAAGACAGGACATGCTAATAATAATAAAAAAGATTTGGTCTTGAGAAGCTTCTCTCAATGTGTTGTTCACCTTATTACAGAAAAATAACAGGCATAATGTAGCCATGTGTGTGTTCTTTAGTACCAATTATGTGAACTAAAACAGAACAAAAACGGATTGCAAAGAGTGTCCCTGCTATGATGCAGGTTTTTGTTACCCAGAACAGCACCTTCCTTGTATTTGCATAGATGTGCATTTGAATCCATGCCTCATACCAATAAATCTTACCCATTTTGTAAATGCTCATGTCCAGGACCATCATTTTTTTTTTTTATAAATCACAGCACATGCATGGATTTCTATATTTCTTTCAAACACATTTTATGTCCAAAGTACGTTGAAACCTTAGAATAAGGTTAGTTTGACATTAGTGCAGTTTGGTTTTGGAGCTAGGCTGATACAACAAATAAAGAGAGCCTCGTTATTAATAAAAATGGAGAAAATGTTATTTGCATTCATTGGCAAGTCAAGGAGTTTGATAGATTAAGTTTTCCCAAAGAAATCTCATGCAGTGACGCCACTTGGTACAGTCATGGATTTTACAGTAAAAATTTCATTCATGTGAATCTGGCAGTATAGATCACTGTGGTTAAACAATCTTAAAGTAATTTTATTCATGTGGTATTGTTGCCAAACACAGTCAAAATCGACAACCCAAAGCAAAATGTGCCATTTTCGGCATGCTGGAAATAAAACAAGAGCTGCACTTCCTGCACTGTAATCTGATGCACATTTTTTTCAACAGAATCACAGACATTCAGGTATGCAAATTAAATCAGAACTTTAAGTGTTGATGAGGATTTTGCTAACTGAAAGAATACATCACATTGAAAATGAACAGCCTTTTACAACAGTACAGTGAACAAATGTAACACGTGATGTAGACAGTGCTACTTTTAAGATAGGAGTACCAAATACATTGGCTGCAGAATGCGGATGAACCAAGGCAGAGGTGTGAAATAATATAGCTTTGCTTTATAACCATTTCATTTTCTGATTATAAAATGTATATACACAGTACATAAAAATTGTGATGAATCAAATCTGTTAACAAAAGAAGTGAAACTGATATTCAACATTTAGCTTTAACAAGTTTGTTGGGTTCACATGGCTAACTTGATCAAGCTGTTCAAATCCATCCTGAAAAGCAGTGCTCAAATACAGAGGAGGTAAATTAAGAAAACATCTGACTGCAGCATGGCAGTAAACCTATCCAAACATCAATCTGTAAGTTCCCTTTTGTTATGAAATCAACCTGCACCAACTGAAGCAGAACAACTTCTGCTTTCGTCTTGTCTTTTACTGGTCTGTCCATCAGATTCTGCATCTGAAATCCTAAAATACATCCAAGATGCTCTTTGCACTGGAGTGAAAGGCCTCAGGTGGATCCAAATGTGTGCTCTCACAGACAGGCCCTCAGCAGAGCGGTTTCTGCAGTCTCCATCTACTGGCCAGTCTTCTTTTCTTTCTGGAAAGTAAAGCTTGTCCTGCGGCTAAGTTTGCGTTGTTTTTGGGCATAGTAATCCGCCCGGGACGTGCTGGCTCGGGACTCCAGGATGTAGTTCACCTAGCAAAGGGAAAATAAATCCTTATCATAAGGTCTACCCTAGACATTTCAATAGCCCTTTGATTAAGGGCTCAAAAATTAAATAAAAATAACACTATGCAAGAAAAGCTTTGAATGTTCCTAAGCTGGACAGACATGAACTCAGGTTAAATCAGTCTAGAAGTTGTTGATGGATGCTGAAAGGATTATTTTAAGAATTACACACAAGAGATTCCGACCTTCTGACCAAAAGCTCAGATGTTTGAAACTTTGAGTGGCTCTAAATCAGAATCAAATAATAATAATAATAATAATAATAATAATAATAATAATCTTTATTTGTCATTGCAATTTTGGACATTTTTTTTTACATTTAACCTATCCCTTAGGAAGAATTCTAGGGACCCAGAGTCTATGGAATCCGACTGCCACTCCTGGATTCCAAAATTTGTAACCTTACAGGATGCAGTCACTCTATTCTAACAATTAAGCCATCAATCCCCCGTTAAAGACAAGAGCGCAGACACAGTCCCATACTACCACAAGTTATGCAGTTGACATTCTCACTCAGACAATTTATAGGGGTCAGAGAGGCAGAGTGCCTAAGTGACTAAGAGGTCCTGTATGAATGTGTCTTTTACACCATAATTAATATAAAAGATAAACAGACCAACGGATAAATAACACTGTACAAAAGCTGCAGGGGACATCATTTAGATGGAACTCACCTTGAGCACAATTTCATTGACAGTAGCAGCGTCAGACTCAAAGTAGAGAGCCTTATAGTCATGGTTACTGTGATAAGTGATCTTGAAAATGGCGTGACCTGCAGAACAGAAAAACATGCTGAACAGGACAATAAAGACAGAAAGCACAAATGAATCCTTATCACACATCATAGGACAAGCATTTGTGTCATTTTAGAAGTAAACAATTGACAAAACCAGAAAATAGAAAATGAATAAATACCTTTTTTTGTGATTAAGACGCTATATGTCTTTATTAACTAAAGGAACCTATTATTAGAAAACTGTTGGATTGTGTATGCCAGCAGTTTATTGAAACAAAATTCTCAGTTTACACCTGAAACTTTCCTTGTTTTTATAGGTGGCAGCTTCACTGGATACTGAACTTAGTTCTTCTATGAACAAAATTGAAAATTTGACATCCATGCAGGTAAAATCTGTGACTTTTAAAGGGGCAAATGAGCTCCAAAAGCATGCCAACAGAGAGATACCTAAAACAGTCTTAAAGAACACTGTTCAGTCATAAGTATTGTTGTAACTGTTGATTTCAATGTAATATGTGAATCTGTTGGGGAATATGGTTCAGAAATGTAAACAAGGGAGAGCCAATTAAATACAATAGTATTCTAATCAGATCTCTTTTTGACCCCAAGAGCAACACTCTAAAAAGAGAATGCAGCTCCAGGGGTCCAATGGCGTCACCGCTTCGAATGGCAGCTTAGGCTAGGAACTCACAAAGCACAAGA